>NC_074715.1:2080356-2208130 GCF_947242115.1 Biomphalaria glabrata | reverse complement strand
GAACAAGTTTTTTTACTTCTAGAATAGTGTTTTTAACCACTAGAATTTTGTTTTTAACTTCTAGAATATTGTTCTTAACCACTAGAATATTGTTTTTAACTTCTACAATATTGTTTTTAACCACTAGAATAGTGTTTTTAACTTCTAAAATAGTGTTTTTTACTACTAGAATAGTGTTTTTAACTTCTAGAACAAGGTTTTTAACTACTAGAATAGTGTTTTTAACTACTAGAATAGTGTTTTTAACTTCTAGAACAAGGTTTTTAACTTCTAAATAGTGCTTTTATTTACTAGAATAGTGTTTTTAAATTCTAGTGCAGTTTTTTTTACTTCTAGAATAGTGTTTTTAACTACTAGAACAAGTTTTTTAACTACTAGAATAGTGTTTTTAACTACTAGATTATTGTTTTTAACTTCTAAAATATTTGTTTTTTACTTCTAGGATAGTGTTTTTAACCACTAGAATAGTGTTTTTAACACTAGAATATTGTTTTTAACTTCTAGAATATTGTTTTTAACTACTAGAATAGTGTTTTTAACCACTAGAATAGTGTTTTAACTTCTAAAATAGTGTTTTCACACAAATTTGACCTATGTGTACTCCTTTTTTGTTTTAAGAACAATCCATATTACTTATTTATTTACTAAATAATAATGAACGAAGAATAAAATTATTGATAATAAAATGTAAGCTAAAGTTATAGTATAAATAATATATATTTGGATCAATGAGAAGGTTGATTTTGTTTGTGTGCTGAGATAACAGATCTTTGTTCTCTGGTTGTTAATTTTAATTAAAGAGGCGTTTGATTTTTGATTTAATTTCCAGAAATGCTGAAAAAGAAACTTAGTATACATATAGAGTTGGAAAAAGCAAGAAATGTTTCTATTAAAACTGGATACATAGGTAGAATTTGTAACTAGAGTGATGATAAAATTAACTTATGTTTAATTTTTAAGAATCCGTCTGAAGCTCTTCACACACATGCAACAAACGTCTTGGCATGGATGTTGCCTTAATTTTAAACTGATATCTTATCCGTTTAATATTTTTATTAACATCATACTATAATGAATCTCCACCCTGGGACGAAAGCCCTCTTCCTACTATAAGGGACCATATTGAAAACATAAAAAGAAAATCTGATTACAGACCAACAGAGCTCAAGGAAATAGTGAACTGTTTTCTACATACCAATTACCCTAGCAATCAGTGGATCAGAGTTTACACGGATGGCTCATCCCATAAAGCCACCACAAATGGAGGAGCTGGAATACTTATCGAATGGCCAGATGGAGAAAAACTAGAAAAATCCTTTGCAACTGGAGAGCTCTCTGACAGTCACAGAGCAGAAAGGGAAGCACTAGCACTAGCTGCTACCATGCTAGCAAATCATCCAAGTTCCCCCCACAGTCAGATTGTCTTTCTAACAGACGCAAAAACAACCCTCCAAAGCCTGCAAAACTCTGATTCCCCTTATATTAAAAACCTCAGAACAGCACTCACAAAGCTCAACCACAACAGCAAAAAAACTGTTATTCAATGGATACCAGCTCACATACAACTAGCAGGAAATGAGAAGGCTGACACACTCGCCAAGAGTGGGAGAACAAACTCACAAGTAAACTCTGCACTCTATCCAGAAGAAATGAAGAAATTAATTGTAGATAAAATAAATGAGAAATGGACGAGCTCCCATCCAAATCACAAGAAAGATGATGCTTACTATAAGCTATCCCGACAAGACCAACGTCTAATCTTTCGACTCAGGACCGGACACAACAGAATGCGACAACACATGTTCCGGAAGCTCAAAATTGGAACCAGTGAAATCTGCCCATGTGGAGTATCACCAGAAAATGCCGACCACGTCCTCCAAAACTGCTCTCTCTACAAAGAGGCCCGTATAAGACATTGGCCCCAAATCACCCCAATAGAAAGAAAACTATATGGAGAGCTCCCTGATTTGGAAACCACTGCGCAGTTCATCTCATGTATTGGTCTAGTCATATGAACACTCCAACATAACAATGAGAACGATGAAGAAGAAGAAGAATTAACATCATGGACTTATTTAGTCTTCAAATGTAAAATAAGACATGCTTTAAGTTTAAAAGATTTTAAAATATATTTTAAAAAATTTGATTTAAAACGTGTTTTTTTTTTATTCAGCATAGTTAATGAGGTGCAACGAGTACTCCCTCTTCAAACTCTTCCCGTACCCTTGTAGGTACGTGGATCCAAATTTGGAAATCACTATTCAAGATTAAACACGACCATCACAGTTTGATTCTGCAAATGAAACATAAAAAAGTAATCGTTTTGTACCTCCCCCATCAAAAAAAATTAATTAATTAATGCTGTGTGTGTACATACCAGATTGAGATAAATTCGCATAAAAATAAACACAACTCAACAAGAACAGAAATACAAATTTTGTATTAAGTATAGTCATCATTCAGATCTGAAAAAGTGTACACCTCTTTATAAAGTGATAACCAATGTAATCGCCTAGTAGAGTGTCCACTCCATTTCTGCTTTAGTTTCTTTTTAAAGATAATGGAGTTTGCTAAACTATTTCTAACTTAAAGATAAAAATATAAAAAAAACTTAGATATCTAAGAGGAAGTTAATTACTTCAATGACTTCATCGTTAAAAGCAAGCCACAAACACTGACGAATGGATAGATACTTTCTCGCGTTATCCCCTACTATAAACAATCTTCAATGAGAAAACTTTTGTCGCCCTGTTTTCTGGGCCGCAAGTGACTATATCTTTCAATAGTAAATATTTGTATAGGGCCCTCCATTTCGCTCCTCTGTTGGCAGGGCCGGCTTACAAATTGCGGCTACCTCTTCTTCTCAATAAAAAACTATTACTATTAATTATATCATTATATCAATTTTTATTGTACAACATGCATAGCAAGCAACTTTAACTTTATAGGCGCCGGTGGGTTAATTAATAAGTTACGTCTATTAATAGTGAATAGTTGTAAAAATGGTGTATTTTTGTGAAAAATCTACTTGCAAAGTGGATTTTTAAAATTAAATTTTTCGTTTTCAGAAAAGAAAAAAAGTAGCCGTTGCATTAGAAGTTTGAATGGTTTGAAATATCATGATGTCGGATTTTCAATATATTTTCTTCCAGTTTACGAGATCTCAACGGGACGGACGGACGGGCAGACAAACCATACAAAACTAATAGCGTCTATTCCCCTTTTTGGGGCTGCTAACGACAATGCTTATTACGTTTTATTTATGTTTTAAGCCAAATATTTAATTTCTCTTTCCTAAACTAATATGTCGTCATAAGCCACATCTATAGGTCACCTGTTTTGTTTCGGTTCACATAGTTTATCTCATTTCTCTACAATCTTTATCTGCAAAGCGCAGACCAGGAAGTGGAAGAGTCTGATCTAACCTTAGAGTGGGGGGGGGGAGGGGACGACGTGCGGACGGTATGGAAAGACGCGCGTATCTTTTATACAATGATTTAATATCATTTTTTTTATTTTTATAAAGATACTGAATAAGGCAGAGGTGTGGCTAGGGTTGGGGAAGGGAGGTGGAAAATGTGAAAATCCCCCCCCGGGCCCCCAGTTGAGGAGACCCCCAAATTGTGTGTGTGGGGGGTATATTAAATATTGCTCAAAATACAGGGCCCCCAAAATGGTCAAGCCCCCCAAATGATGACAAATTTCAAGCGACGCCACTGGAACATGGGGTGTTTCCAAAATTAGACTTTTGAGACGTGACTTTCACATGAGAACCTTTTATTAAATCTAGTAGTAGGCTATTTACGGAGATTGTTTATTTGCTTGGTTTTTAAAAAGTTTATATGAAGTCTGTCTGTCTGGGACAAATTTTTTGCACGTAGTTTTTGTACTTTAAATTCTTGGATCAAACTAAAACTTTGCATAATCGTTTATTGTCCCTAACAAAACACTAGTACACTATGATTTAATCTTGTTTTGTTTGTAATATTGAGAATACTCATCACTAATTCATGTTTTTAAACAAGTCAGTATAATAAAAAGATATGTTCAAGGTATTTCTTACTAATTTATAATATAAAAAAGGGAAAAAAATCTTAGTTTTGAAATATATGGCTGTTAATATGCAATTCGTCCACTTATATAAGATTCTTGTTTTTGTAGTATCTATATATATAATTCTCTTCGCGGCCCAACCATGCGGGACACCACGGTGAGAAAGTCAGGGAAAGATAACTCTTTTTATTTCTGCAAGTCGAACTAGAGTTACCCAACGTAACTTTCGCAGTGACAGAGAGCGAGGCTCGGAAAAAGAAAATAGAGCGGGTGCATATGCTACAGGTTGGGTTCTTTTTTTTTTTTTTTTAGTTTGCTTGTTTTATACTTCAGGACAGGGAGATAATAATGAGAATTTTTTAAATAAAAAAATGATAATGAGTGTTCTATTTTGTTTCAAAATGGCATATATTGTGTCTTCTGTATCGTAGTTCGCTATATGTGGTCTATATTAAATCCCATTTGTAAATATATTAAATGATTATATATAAATAGATTAACCTTTACCAATTACAAAATAATTTTGGAAAACAGTTTATCAGCTAGAGTTTAAAATACCCATGGCTACTTTCACATAGATGTACGAACATGGGTTCTCGTAAACAAATTTACAATGATCTAAATCAGTGGTTCTGAAACGTTTTTGTCACGTAGACCAATTGCCAGGTTTCCCAGTTGTCGGTAGACCCCTTGCATTTTTTTGTGAAAATTCAGATCAGATGTTACTTAGTTCTAGGCCATTCGTTGTTGAAATTCAAATGAAAATAAAGCAAAATAACATTTATATTTAATATGTATGATATGAATTGAGTCAACAACAACAAAAAAAAAACATTTGCTAGTAAAATTTCAATATTGTGTGTATGAGTAAATTTCATTAATGGACAGGCTTAAAAAAGATCCACTATCGTGACCCCAATTTAATCTTTCACTTCCGTAGACCCCCCCCCCCCACCCCTTGGAAGTCCTCGTAGACCCCTTGGGGGGGGGTCTATATAGACCACTTAAGGGAATCACTGATCTAAATATGTCGAGATGAGCTTCTTAAAAAGAAAATGACTTTTTTCCTCACTTATTTTATAAAATGAAATAGACAATTTAACTCAACACACACACACACGTACACTCAAACACCTAAATTACTCTATTTCACTGAAAGAATGAACTATACACTGCAATGTAATCTGGTTTTGTTTGTAATATTGAGAATGCTCATCCCAAATTCAAGTTTTTAAACAAGTCAGTAAAAGAGGTATGTTAAAGGTATTCCTTACTAATTTATACACAATTTTTCATTTCTATTTATACACAAGTATTCAACACGGCTATTTAAATAATTGTTATGCATGCTTATTTACACAAATATTCTACATTCATATATATACACCATTATTCTACATTTATATATACATAATTATTCTAAAATCCTATTAATACATATAGTTCACATGCTTATTAACACAATTATTCTACATTTATAAATACACAATCTTTCTGAATTCCTATTAATACATCTATTCCACATGCTTATTTACATAATTATTCTAAATTCATGTATATACTATTATTGTAGTTTTATATATATACACAATTGTACTAAAATCCTATTAATACATGTATTCCACCTGCTTATTTACACAAGTGTTACAAAGCCTATTTACACAATTATTCTTTTGCCATTCAAACATTTATTACACTGGCATATATTCATTATTTTAATTGCTGTGCAGACAAGTTTACAAGAACCATTTGTACACATTCTATAGAACATTATTTTTTCTTTTATCAAAATATTATATTAAAACAGACATTCGACATTGGTGCAGTTACAATAGACATATAATCATTCATTTTTATATAGATGTGAGCAGTTTGTTTCACTGTAAAAATGTAAAGATTATCCGACTGTCTCATAAACTGTATTTGATGCGTTCTCATATTGTATTGTTCTGTTGTCGTCCTCTTCCCGCTTTTTATTCTTTGTATCTGACTTGACTTGAACTGTTAATAAATAATTTGGTGCGTATACAATTTCGTTTCTTTTTTTATCAAAAATAAAACAAACAAAAAATATTTTTTTTAAATACTTAAAAAAAAAAGCTTTTATCTAGCGCTACTTTCATGCTTATAGCATGCCCAGAGCGCTTTTGGTCGGATCTCATTTTGTGGACCAGTGGGGGGAGGGGGGGGGGAACTAGGAGTTGGTTTTCCTAGACTAACTATAAAAGAATCTGTGATTAGAAATATTTTTTATCAATTGTTTTTGTTTTGCGAAATTTCATGCTTTCAGCTTTCTCAATACGCTATGATCCTAGCACTTGTCTGGACCAGATGGAAAGGGGTAGGGGAGAAAGAAAGGGGTATCTGGGTGATCGCTTTATAATATTTTTTTAAAAGAACGAACCGTATTCCCTAACCCTAGCTGTGACCTACATATTTTGCCACTAACATCGAGGGCATAACCATTGTCCGCATAACAGAGAAAAAACATACCACAATTGAATGCAAGGATTACCATTATTATGCATTGTATTTTAGACAACTTTGTTTGTTTTTAAGAAAAAAAAATATTTTAAAGTATAAAAAATACCTTCAGAAGTAGATTTAGATGTTTCATACGAGTGACTGTATTCATTCATTTGTTTTAAGCTATCATAAGTCCGTTGTTGAGGTGCAGTTTGAGAGTCCTTATTGCTTCGGTTTCTAAATGTTGTAATTCTGGTTCTACACACAATAACAACTACAACACCAACCAAGATGATAACAATAGCACCAACAGCTACTCCAATACCAACACCGGATGAAAATGTAAGACCACTGGAACCAGTCTCGGAATTCAGACCTAGATAAAATATCAGAATTCAGAAACATATCTAAGTGTCAATTTTTTTTCTACACTAAATAGAGAACATTGATATTAATTTGATATCGTTACTTTAAGAAGAAAGTAAAGGTCTCCTTTCAGACTATGTGGTCTATACGAAAGATGATGGAAAGGTTATCTGTTTCTGTAGCTACTCTTCACGAGCGTGTCATATAGCATAACGACCAACTGCCTTTACTTTTCCTCAACTAATGTCAGGTACCCATTCATCATCATCAAACTCCATTTGAGTGAGGGCTTGAGAGGCTCAAATCCTCTCTTGCAAAAACCCTGGACAGAATCCCTGCTGTCTTGCGTAGTGCATAAATGTCGCCATACAGGTCGAGAATTTTTGGTTTCCCAGACCTGTTGAGGTGGAGATAAGCAAGTCTGGGGCAGTCCAACAGGATATGAGGCACGGTTTCCTCTTCTTCCCCTCATTGGGGGCACCGTGAATCGAAATTTGGTCATAGCCCTGAGAAATATGAGCCAACAATACAGTGGCCTGTCCTGCACTGTGATATAATAGCTTGCTCAGGCCTGGACAGCCTCCACCACGGGCTCCCAGACTTCATGTACCTGTTAGAGCTGGGTGGTGTCACTCAGAGGTACGCTACTGATCACAATTAAAATTCTCAGTTTTTACTAGGATTTGAACTCAGGACCCACGGTTCGGAAGCCAAGTCTTAAACTAAGCCACCGAGCCTCTAACGTTACATTTGATTAAAAAAATTCTTTTTTTTTTACAATCATTATCAGTATCGTATTAATTACATACAGAGGCGTCGTGAGCTAACGTGCGCACCCACCCCCATTTTGCATGATTATAAAAAAAATATGTAATAATAATAATATAATACAATTAACCTTAGAATGTATTAACTGACTAAAATATTTACAATAATTTTTATTTTTATGGCGCCTTTACGTGTGGAGCCCCCCTGACAGAGGCGCCCGGGGCATCGTGCACCCCAGTGCACCCCAGTCCACCTCTCGCTATACCTCTGCTTACAGTACACTTAATGTAAAGACACTGGTATGATGTTTCTCTTACCATTCTCACAGTAGAGACCGGTATGTCCTGGTAAACATGTGATACAGTAGCCAAGTCCATTACATAACTGATTTTTACAGGTGGAGGAACATTTGAGGGTACAATTGGAACCATGGTAGCCGCTTGGACAATCTGTGGATCATTGTAGACATCTTTGAAATATTTAGTCCATCCATCCATCCATCCATCCATTATTCCATCCATCTATCCATCCATCCATTCATCTATCTATCTATCTATCTATCTATCTATCTATCTATCTATCTATCTATCTATCTATCTATCTGTATATCTATCTATCAATCTATCTATCTATCTATCTATCTATCTAGGTCTGACTAAAAGGTTATTTTTAAATAAAGTAAATACCAGCAGGGCAGGAGAGATTTGTATGGCTGTCACAGACGTAGACACAAAGTCCAGTAACTCTATCACATGACTTGTCTTTGCACCTAGAGTCACATTCATTAGAACAGTTATGTCCCCATTGTCCAGATTGACATTCTGAAGGGGGAAAAGGTCAAGTGTATCTGAATATTATAATTATTGGTATGTTACTATTTAAACTACTCAGACATGCTCATATATCAAAGTATGCAACTTAAGAAGGTTTATATCTTCACTGATTGTTTTTTCAAAACTCTCTTAAGCAATTAAATACGATGTAGAATGCTTATAAAACTCTGAATGCATCTATTATTAATACTATATAAATATATATCTTAGGCATAGGACAACTAGGCAACCGCCAAGGGCGTCTGATTGGTGGGGACTTAGTATAGAACCAAAAGGTTGTTTTAGAGAAATAAATTAGCGGAACTTGGATCACATCTCAAATATAGCAAAGTTCTAATAAAAAAAAGTTTCCCTTTCAGACCTTGTAAAGATTATCTGTTTCTTTGGCCTACGGTTAACGAGGTGTCATGTGGCCAGCACAACGACCAACCGTCTTAACTTTTCCCCAACTATTGTCAGGTTCCCATTAGAGCTGGGTGGACTCAGAGGCGCCAAAAAATTCCGAAATAAAAATCCCAGACTTCACTAGGATTCGAACCCGGGACCCCCGGTAAGGAAGCCAAACGCTTAACCACTCTCCTATGTCTAATAGACTAGTTTTAAATTTTTCTACCTTGACTCAAGGTTTACTAACGAATGCTTTTTTTTTTTTGTGGTCTATAGGGCATATGATGTAAAGATCATCTGTTTCTTGGGCCTACGGTTAACAAGGGTGTCATGTGGCCAGCACAACGACCAACCGCCTTTACTTTTCCCCAACTATTGTCAGGTTCCCATTAGAGCTGAGTGGACGCGGAGGCTCCCAAAGATCCCGAAATAAAAATCCCAATCTTAACTAGGATTCGAACCCAAGTGCTTTACCGCTCAGCCACCGCGCCTCCCCTACGTCTAATAGACTAGTGTTAAATTTTTCTAGCTTGACTCAAGGTTTATTAACGAAAGCTTTTTTTTTTTTGGTCAGACTACCAACGTTAGAAGACCATTCGTCTATTTGCAGGAAAAGGT
This sequence comes from Biomphalaria glabrata, assembly GCF_947242115.1. Classification (NCBI taxonomy): domain Eukaryota; kingdom Metazoa; phylum Mollusca; class Gastropoda; family Planorbidae; genus Biomphalaria; species Biomphalaria glabrata. The sequence goes on along the minus strand of NC_074715.1, from coordinate 2,198,639 downwards.
CAAAGTCACTGAAGTTGCAGCCTAATTCAAGTAATCCAGAGGAAATTCAGAAATCGTATTCGATTGAAAACATCTAGGCTTATGGTCAACTTCAATCAGCAATAGACCTAGGAATACACGTAGTACTAATCATAGTACTAATCATAGTACTAATCATAGTACTAATCATCTTCTTTTTTTAAGTAACGTCTATATTTTATAGGATAAGATAAAGAACGTGTCTAAAAATACAGATTGACTTTGATATGTCTACAGTCTGATAAAGATATGATTATTAATAAATTTCGTGATTTAATTATCAATTTTTCTTTGGCGCCACCGAATTCACTTCGCCTAGGGCTTTCTATTAACTAAGGCCGGCCCTGGAGCATAGAACATTACTAATTGATATTTAGCTTTGGTATATACTAACATTTATATTTAATACACTTTTAACTTTTAATCATCAACATTCTTTAGGTATTGAAAACTTACATATCTAGGGATTTATGCAATTATAGTCATCAGGGTCCCATATGTACTTAATATATATTTCAGATATTTTAAATATCTTTAAAAGGCAAGCAGAGCTTTTGGTCAACTCAAAATGAGTGTATGGTGTAATAGGTCTCTTCACCAACAATAAAAAACAATGTTTATAAAGCAGTGGTTCTCACTACATTCTTGTATGGCTCTTAGACCTTGGTGCTCTATCGAAGGCATTTAAGGCTCCTCGAATGTTTTAAACCATAATGAACCATATGAACCATAATGGGCATACTCTGGCAAGTCTAGATTACTAATAAACAATGCTTTTAGTAAAAAAAAATAAAAAAATAAGGTGCGATACTCACTTTTGACTACTAACAAATTAATAATAAACGTTAAAATATAAGAAAAGTAATAATCTTTTTTCCGCATTGAAAAATATGCCGGTACGCCGTACCAGAGCTTACCGTCACAAAAATGCACTGCTAATAATTATGTTCTGCTTTAGGCCGGTGTTGACAGTCTAGATACTCTAGAAGCACTAATGGACCTCATTCACCAATCGTAAACAAACAACATTTAGTCACGTGATCATATTGATAAAACAACGAAAAAAACTGTCACGTGACAGTCATCGTGTAATAAACATTAGATCGTAAATTGTATAGAAGAGATAGAGGACCACGTGGCTAAATGTTGTTTGTTTACGATTGGTGAATGAGCCCCATTACCTTTCGACAGCTGAGCTGGGTCGGACACCTATCCAGCATGGGAGACGACCGCGTGCCAAAGGCGATCTTCTCTGGCGAGCTTAGAGGAGGACATCGTAACAGAGATGACCCGCGTAAGCGCTATAAGAGGAACAGCGGAAAGTAGCTGGCAGCAGAGGGCCTCTGAAAGAGACAGTTCGAGAACTCTCTCAAAGACTGCGATACACGCATTTGAGGCCCAGAGGAGAGAGCTTATTGCAGACATGCGCAGAAGACGGATGCATAAGTAACATTAAAATGAGTATTTTTTCGAGTTCTGAGTTTGGACATAAAACTATTCTTACCTACAGTACAATCAGGAGGATCCATGAATCCATCACATCCGTTGTCACATTTCCCAGTCTCTCTATCACAAGACAAGTTAAAACATTTGTTTGTACAGTTGATCTGACAGTCAGGTCCCCACTTGTCTTTAGCACATACTAAAAAAAATAAATTTTTGATGAAGTTGAATTTAAATGCCATAGTTTGTGTCACGTACTCTATATCCATATATGGTAACAGTCTATATTAGCTTGCCGGCAGAACTTGACCTAGCTCGGTAAAAAACCAAGCATACAATTACTTTCAGTTTCAAAATGAACTTCATTGGTTTCGAAATATTAATCGTTGTACATTGGGCTGCATTTATTGGTTGGTCTTGCAGGAGAAGGTTGTTGATCACGTGATTACGCTCTAGAGCCCGGGGAAGCGTGTAGATCCCGCCAGTCTTGTATGGAACGTGTTAGTGTAAACATGTACCTTTTGTTTTAGAACTCAGTTATATTATTGTGTAGATCAGATATTCTTTTCGAGTACATTTGACGATTGTAATTATTTGTGAATAGCTTTTTCAAGTTCTGAATTAAAGTAATTGTTTATAGATGAAAAGAAGTTTCTTTATTGCATATAGAACGTACTTAGATCGTACTGGCAAATATTAACTCCTAGATCTAGATGATCCTCTTATCAACTGGCAACATTCTGAATGATCGTATCATCAACATAGATCTAGTTACTTCTATACGATCATCTTATTGAAAGATTATTTCAAGATCCTCGGCAATCATGATCATTGATGGTGCGATACAGATCAAGATAATCTACAACGTGACATTCATCATAGCATCTTCATAGATCTTGACATCTGACATTCACAATCAAGATTGAACGTGATACCTGGCACCATCTTAGATTGTGACATCAGACACCATTGATGATTGTGACAGTTTGATTTCAACCAAAAAAAAAAAAAACAGAATTAAAAAAAAAACAACAACATCTTATCTTATATAAAGATATCCACACTAAAATGTGAATTAATACCAAACACATTTAGTTCGTGATAACAAAGAGACGTGGTCTAGAAACCACTGGTCTATGTTGACCATAAACTATGACTCAATATTAAAAAGAACAGATAAATGACCCTTATGATCTATCAAGTATAATTCCTAAATTCCACAGTTGAATAAATGATGGATGCAGTGGCGTAGCGAGGTGCTCGAGGGGCCTGGGTTTAAAAATATGATGGTGGGCACCCTTCACAAGATTAAAATAATAAAGTTCCCGTTTCAGACCTTGAAATTTATAGGGCAGATTATGTTATGTTCATCTGTTTCTTTGGCTAACGGTTAATGAGCAGGCTGTAATGTGGCCAGCACAACGACCAACCGCCTTAACTTTTTTTCAACTAACATCAGATAGCCATCAGAGTTTTGTGGTGAACTCAGGGACATCCTGAAAAAAAAACCAAAATTCAAAATCCAAGTCTTCATCGAGATTCGAACCCTGGACCCAGGCTCAGGAGCCAAGTTCTTAACCACTCTGCCACCGTCACCCCCTTTCCCCTAGATTGAGCATGACAAAAACAAAACTAGTCATCGTGCTGGTACCAGTATATTTAAAAAAATAATAATTGTGTCAGTGAAATCAATTTATTTACTGCACTTACTAACAGTAGTCTCTTGACACTCAATGCTTCTTACGACCTCCACTAAGTAACAACGAGTATCAAGTATTTCCTAATAACAAGTAAGTGTGTCATTCTATCATAATAATGATATAAATTTACAAGTTAAAAAAAATTAAATATCGACTAAATATAACTCTGTGTCCTTAAATTAATAATCGTGTGATATCTAATTTCTATTTTATGAGTGGATAGACAGTTAAATAGATAGTTATAAAGATAGATAGATAGATAGATAGATAGATAGATAGATAGATAGATAGATAGATAGATAGATAGATAGATAGATAAATAGATAGATAGATAGATAGATAGAGAGAGAGAGAGAGAGAGATAGATAGATAGATAGATAGATAGATAGATAGATAGATAGATAGATAGATAGATAGATAGTTAGATAGATAGATAGACAGACAGATAGATAGATAGATAGATAGATAGATAGATAGATAGATAGATAGATAGATAGATAGATAGATAGATAGACAGACAGACAGACAGACAGACAGACAGACAGATAGATAGATAGATAGATAGATAGATAGATAGATAGATAGATAGATAGATAGATAGATAGATAGATAGATAGATAGATAGATAGATAGATAGATAGATCTCAACCTGGTGACAAGACTAGAATGACTGCACCTATTTAACGGTGATGAGTAGTGTTCGCATATCTCTCCTAAAGCGTCGCCGCTTCGACACTCGCCACTCGTCATGGCAGAACGCTCACCTAGCACTGGCCTGAGTTGTCTGCTCCCCGATTCAGATCGCCCATATTAGCGTCACTAACACAGCTATAATCAGTTCGGATACATGGCTAAAATAAAGCCTCACACGTACTAGCCTTCAATTCAAAACGAACTTCCGGAACACATAAATAATTGACACCCAAGACAAAGCCAGTATCACGCGACTCGGTTACTAGAAAGATGTACTTAGTTCTTTTCACTACTGAGTCCCAACCTACGACTTTCAGGCGGTGCCTACAAGACCATTTGCTGATGTGGCCAGTTAATTTCGTGTCGATAATTAAGGGAACTCCCCAGTCAAAAAAAACAAAAAGGTGTGACATCACTGGTTTCGAACGTACGTGAGTCTACCTATAATTAATAAATATTACAACGTCCACTTACTCTATCAAGAGGCCCAAACAAGACTCTGGCCCCAAAATCCTCCTATAAAAGACAAACTAGACGGAGAACTGCCTAATCTGGAAACCACTGCGCTGTTTGTCTCAGATATAGGATCACTGACCTGAACCCTCCGACATGCAAATTGAGAACGAAGAAGAAGGTCCACTGATCTGAGATTCCAAATTTTAATTAAATGAATATATATCTTTACTAGCATTACCCACCGACTACGCCCATTTAATTGTTTTTAGTCTACAGGATTTATTCTTATTTCTTATCTTATCTTATATAATACAGACGTTACTTCAAAAAAGAAGATGATTACGTCCTACGCGTCATGCATTTAGTCATGCATATTAACCAATGACTTAAATTCTGCCAAGTAACTGGTTTTCCTGGCTAGCTCAGGCAACCCATTCCATGCTCTAATAGCACTAGGGAAGAAGGAGTATTTGTACAAATTTGTCCTAGCATATGGGACGAGGAATGTGCCTTTATCTTTGTGTCTTTCAGAGTATTTTATTAAATTTTGTTTTTGTATTTGAAGATTATGGTTCAGTGTTTTATGTATTATTGCTACTTTACTTTTGAGCCTTCTGTCCTGAAGGCTTTCTAAATTTAGTGATTTTACTAAAGGTGTTACTCTAGTCAAATGTGAATATTCGTTTGTTATGAATCGCACTGCTCTATTTTGTGTCTGTTCTAGTTTCTTAATGTTTTCTTGAGTTGAGGGGTCCCAAACAGAGGATGCATATTCTATTATTGGCCTAACCAAGGTTAAATAACATTTTAGTTTTATGTTCTTATTTGATTTATAGAAATTTCTTTTAATAAATCCTAATGCTTTGTTTGATTTTTTTGTAGTTTCATCAATATGTGGATTCCATGACAGTTTTTCATTTATTATAACACCTAGGTATTTTGCGTTTTTAGTCTGTGTTACTGGTTTGCCATGAATAAGATAAGTGGAATTAATTTGTTTTAGTTTTTTTGTTACTCTTAACAACTGACATTTTTCTGGGTGGAAAGACATGCTCCAATTTGATTCCCATTTCTGTAATTCATCTAATTCTCTTTGTAAAATATCTGTGTCTTGTGTTGTTTTTATTGTTCTATATATTATGCAATCGTCTGCAAATAATCTGACTTTTGTTCCTGAAGTAATGCAATTTGGTAAATCATTTATGTAAATTAAAAATAGTAGTGGACCCAAGACTGTTCCTTGAGGTACACCTGAGTTTACTGTTATCGGTGTTGATTTAGAACCATTTATTATTACAGTTTGTTCTCTCCCTATCAGAAAGTCTTTAATCCACTGATGCAGTGGACCATTAATGCCGAAATATTTTAATTTTTTAAGCAAACTATGGTGGTGAACTTTGTCAAAAGCCTTAGAAAAATCTAGTAAGATAGCATCTATTTGTTCACTATTATCTAAACCTTTTGAAAAATCATTAATTAGTCCTATTAGTTGTGTTTCACATGATCTATATTTCTTAAAGCCATGTTGGTATGGTGTGAGGACATTATGTTTGTCTAAGTGGTTTATGATGTTGCTACATATTATGTGTTCTAGGATTTTACATGTGATGCTGGTAAGTGATACTGGTCTGTAGTTTCCTGGGTCAGATTTTGGCCGTAAACCTCCACCCTTTAATATTTTTTTTTGCACTATTACTAAAACGGCCCGAATTTTTACGCGCCCCCACCCCCACCACTCACAAAATGCTCACGTACATTAGTCTGGTGAATTTATCTGTATCGATTTCATTGAATTTGAAAATTTCGTATTAAGATGTATTTTCCCTTGATTTCTAATTATCTCTACTTTTTTTATTCGCCTGGTGTAAGATGGTACCTAACGGAACAGTTTTAAATAAGAATAAAAAAAACTCTTTAATAAAGGACGCAATTAGATTTATGATAATTAGACTTGTACTTACTTTGATTACAAAAGTCTCCTGTAACACACTGATAACACCTCCCATTAACTGGATCACATTTCTGATCAGTACAGTTGTTGGAACACGCTTGGGAACAGTTTTGCCCATATGTTGATTCATTGCAAACTAAGACCAAAAAATGAGTATACTTTTATACCAGTTTTACAACAAAAAATTGCATTTGAAATATAAATAACTCGACACATTTTCCAGGGCATAAAATGGCACTTATATGCAAAGGAATTTTGTTGAACGTTTTGACCTAATATTTATAATGTCCATCTCACCATCTGAATCGCGCAAAACATGTTTTGGGTAGAAAATAATTGCTGTTTATTTCCATCCTGATTAACGCTACCTTGGCAGCTTTTACCCCATTAAGTTACATTAATGTTTGGTTTTATCAACTTTAGTTTGCATTATATAAAAGAGCATGCATTGTCCTATACTTATATACCAAATGTAACGTTTTCTGTTAACAAACAAAAATGCTATTGAAATTAAATCATAGCAGGGTAAAAATGTACAAGTGTGAAAAATGAACTATTCTGTCAGAAAGTGGGAAAAAAATTATGAAGATAAAGAGTTAAAAAGGTAAGAAAAACATGTTTTTATGCAAATTTTATCAACCTGAATATTCTTTGATTGCGTTTGAAACCCAATTTTATCAGTTAAAAATAATAATGTATACCTCCATTGCAGTAAGGAAAAAGAATGAGTGTAGTGTTTCACATGACTACGCTAATCAATTTGCTACCTGCATATTTTCCAGCATCATGTGCTCCGGCGGTCTATTTAACTCTTTTTCTCCGTAATTATTTTCCATGATCCAATGTTATTATTACTTTTGCTCATTTGTAGCTCACTTCCTTGTTATGATTTAGCTTCAATAACATTGTAATCAGCTAATATTTTATTTGGTATTGAAAAAAACATGCAAATGCATGCTCATTTAATATAACACAAATTAATGCTTATAAAAGCAAAAAAACAAAATATTTAAAGTGGTCAAATTAACGAAGGTATCGTCAATTAGGAGAGAAAGAGTTAATTTCCGTTGTCTGTGCCTGACTTCAATTTTTCAATAAGTGCTTTCGCTTGGGTCTCAAACGTGTCACGTGACCCTCGTTAGAGACACCACTCTGAAGCTGTTGTCTGCCAGCTACTTACCTCTATACGAGGCGCGGTGGCTGTGCGGCAAAGCGCTTAGCTTTTCGTACCGGGGTTTCAGATCCTGGGATTTTTTAATTCGGGATCTTCAGGCGCCTCTAAGTCCAACCAGCACTAATGGGTACCTGACGTTAGTTGGGGAAAAGTAAAGGCGGTTGGTCGTTGTGCTGACCACATGACACCCACGTTAACTTTAGGCTATAGAAACAGATGACGTTTACGCCATGCGCCCTATAGAAAACAAGATCTGAAAAGAGAATTTCACTTTTACTTTTTATCCACCTCCATACGCATACTAACTGAATAAATTAAAAAAAAAGTAATAGGAACATTTTGGAAACATAATGTAGCCATGGCATCAGTTGAAAATATTCGAAAGACGATGGTAATATTTAATGCTCGATTACGATATAAGACTGTGGAATAGAAAATTAACTACCAGTTTTAAAACAGAAAGTTCTTTTCTGTAAATTTCTATCTACCGGAATCTGTAACATTACAATAAGTTTCGATCTTACGTTAGATAAAGTCAAACTTTCTGAAAAAGAACAGCTTATGCCGTATAAGAATAAATTAACGCTCGTATAAAGAACACAACTATATCTATAATTAGAATTCTTACTTTGATTGCAGAAGTCTCCCTTAAGACCTGGAATACACACATAACACTTTCCACTGACTGGGTCACATTTCTGATCCATGCAGTTCCTGGAGCATGTTTCTGAGCAGTTTCGTCCATGTGTCATAGCGTTGCAAACTATTAAAAAATCAAATATATCAGTAACAACAAAAAAAAAATCAACCGAGAAGAGCTGGAGATCTCAGTGCTACAAACCACGTTTATTTATAGTCATGATAGAGCTTAGACAAGATACCAACAATAGAGCTAGGCAGGCCTTAGAGTGGAACCCTCAAAGACACAGAGAAAGATCAATAAGAAGGTGGCGACGCAGTGTACTACATGAAACCGAAAGGACATGAAAGAGCTGGGAAGCCATTGAAAAACTAGCATAAGGGGAGGAATCCCTAGAGAAAATTGAGTTTTAGGTCTAGGATATCGATTTTTAACTAATAACATAATTAATTAGATCAATCATTCCTCATTATATTACAATCATTTTTATTGCTTAAATCTGTGTCTAAAACATGTTTTTTTTTAATGTTTTTATAAGGGCTATGAGACAAAATCTTAATAAAATTTATACTTTAAACTCATATTTCTCAAAATGTTAGTTTTTGCACATGTCATTGTGCCTTACTAGGAATTTCACCTAAACTACTTGATAGATTTTGATGAAATTTGAAACAATTCTTAAGGACATCATTAACTTTACTCTTGCAATGATTTTTTTTTCAATATTTTATTTACTTTTTTTTTTTAAGTATTTTTAATCCTGTTTTTTTTTAGGTCTAAAAAATACTAAAAATTCAAAAATGTGTAAAAACTTTAACATACTTAAATCTTTAATTCTGACATTGTACCAATTTACAGGATCCTTTTTTCTTATCTTTTAATTCAATTTCATGTATTTCTGATCAATAGTTTTTACAAAATTCAGAGTTTTACTTTGTACACAATAAACAATATGGCCGCCGTTACCATGGCAACCATCATTCAAAAAACTTTTTTTTAAAGCATTATTTATTTTAGAACTAGACATATGTTACCCGCGACCCGCGGGTCTTTATTTGCGCATTACTTTCGATATAGTCACTGAGAGTGTTTTGTAAACAATTAAACGAAATAATAATGTAATAAGTAAAGCAAATGTGTCAAGGTAAAAATAGTGTGAATGAAGCTATCAAATCAAAATAGCTAATAGGCTTAAATCCATTTTTTTAAATTAAAACATTTGCTTTTGAATAATCTAGTGGATTGGATTTAGATGTATGTTAAACGTAGCTAATGATCCTTTCACGTTATTTCTCTTTCGCTACGAAAATAAAATTAGTTTTGCGAAAATGGTTTACCCGAAGTCGATACATTCTTATCTATTAAAAACGAAAAGAGCGATAGCTTTGTTAAATGAATGGGATTATAAAGTGAACAATTAAACGAAATAATTTTTAGTACGCGATTCATGAATGAATATAGATCTAGGCCTATCTCAACTCGGCTTCGCAGCTTTCGTAAGCGAATGTAGCTTTAGAAAACCAAATTTTAATGTTTATTTGATCAAAATATGAAATGAATGGACTTTAATTAATATATTTATGTGTTAAAGTATAAAACTATCTGTGCGAAGAGAAGTTTTATCATCTTAGAGTTGGATTAGAGTTTTAGATCTAGGGATGGTATTATAAAGTGAACAATTAAACGAAATAATTTTTAGTACGCGATTCATGAATGAATATAGATCTAGGCCTATCTCAACTCGGCTTCGCAGCTTTCGTAAGCGAATGTAGCTTTAGAAAACCAAATTTTAATGTTTATTTGATCAAAATATGAAATGAATGGACTTTAATTAATATATTTATGTGTTAAAGTATAAAACTATCTGTGCGAAGAGAAGTTTTATCATCTTAGAGTTGGATTAGAGTTTTAGATCTAGGGATGGTATTATAAAGTGAGCAATTAAACGAAATAATTCTTAGTACGCGATTCATGAATGAATATAGATCTAGGCCTATCTCAACTCGGCTTCGCAGCTGTCGTAAACGAATGTAGCTTTAGAAAACCAAATTTGAATGTTTATTTGATCAAAATATGAAATGAATGGACTTTAATTAATATGTTTATGTGTTAAAGTATAAAACTATCTGTGCGAAGAGAAGTTTTATCATCTTAGAGTTGAATTAGAGTTTTAGATCTAGGGATGGGATTATAAAGTAAACAATTAAACGAATTAATTTTTAGTACGCGATTCATTACGGTATTGTCTAATGAAATAATGTTCGTCAGGAAATCTGTAGTCACAGATATAAGGAACTAATTAATGTAAAAAATGCTTTTGAAACACAAAATTGAAGGTTAATTTTATTATATAATGAAATCAATGGATCTTCTTTTGTATTTTCATGTGTCAAAGTAAAAAACTATCTGCGCAAAGTGTATTTCTTAAAATTAGATCTAGGTCTAAATCCTTTCTATCTTTTCTCATGTCAACATTGTAGACATGGCCTAGATCCATAAAATACTATAGCTTTAATAGAGTCGGACAACTTTATTTTTTTTTGAGGGTCTTAAGTTTGTTTTAGGGCTACAATACATACACTACGGTCTAAGTTGGTACCCAAGGAACATTCCTGCCTAGTTTTATCAAGATTGGTCAAGCGGTTTTGATGTCTATAAGTAACATACATACATACATACACCACACATTCTACTTTATAATACAGATATCATTATATGTTACCATAACAAATTTCAAAGGCCTAGCTTTAGAAATAACAAAAATAGGATTTTCAGGGATACCTCCAGGACCGTGGAGAGTGGAATGTTTTTACTGAGGCCAAATGTTCCACGAGGAACACAAAGGAAAGATGATGATAATGATGATAGTAGTAGGGCTAAATTTAGAATGTATTTTTGTAAATCCAATACCTCCTCTATGAGACTAATGTTGCTCTATAATTTCTCATTCTACCAGTTTCTTGCTTCATTATTACTTAAGTAGTTTGTCCTGTGAGATTTGCACATTGAAGTTTTTTTATCAACAACTAGCAAAATACTAACCACGGCCTGCAGGCCATGATTGGGGGGTATTACTGATATATGGGATTGAATTTAGACCTATGTCAAACTTCAAACATGGCGAATGTTCCCTTGATTTTTTTTTTAATTTAGATATTTTATTTTATTTAAATGATTTACCTAATTGCATAATATATAGAACAATAAAAACAACACAAGAAAAAGAAACTTTGCAAGGACGTAATTATCTTCTTTTTTAAAATAACGTCTGTATTATATAAGATAAACTATTTTAGAGCCCTCTGGTCGTGGAAGGAAGTAATAAAGATACACTATGGTTTCGGCTATGATCTAAGGAACATTTATGCCAAGTTTTGTTAAGATTGGTCAAACGGTTTTGATTTAAATGAGGGACATACATACCATACATACATACATACCATACATACCATACCATACATATCATACCATACTATATATACCATACCATACCGTCAGGGCCGGTCCTACAGCTTGCGGGGCCCTATGCGAAACGGATTGCGAGGGGCCTAGCCTGGTTAGGGATAAGGATAATAAGTGAAAATTAAGATTTTTGTTTTGTTTGAAAATAAATACGTCTTTGCATTTTGTTCAAACTTTACTAAGTACAAAATCACGGTCTAATTAACTTTACCAGTCATCTACAATAAGCCGATAAACATTCAGATCTGCCTTTTAGATTTACTATTGACTAGCAAAATATCGCTTTTTGATTTTTTAAAGAGATCGAGATAGATTTAGATCTATATTTAGATGCCACTGACTATTACGGTAAATAAAGTATGTGTTGGTTAAAATTCGCATTATTATTTTTTATTAAATGAAGGCTGACATTACCGTTTTTTTTTATCGCCAGTAGGATTAATGTTTTCCATCTTGAATGGCACCACAAATGACAATTTTTATGAGTTTTCAGGATATTTTAATAATTTCAGGAGGCAGCAAAAACCCTATAATAAGTTAAAATGGTTTAATTTAATAGTTTACAACTAGTGTTAGCGCGGGGCCTATGAAAGTGCGGGGCCCACTGCGGCCGCATAGGTTGTAGTGCCCTAAGGCCGGCCCTGCATACCATACAAACCATGCATACCATACCAAAATATACATTACATAATATACCATGCATACCGTACATACCATACCATATCATACCATACATACATATATACCATAGCATACAATACCATACACACCATACCATACATACCATACCATACACACCATACCATACATGCCATACCATACATACCATACCATACACACCATACCATACATGCCATACCATACATACCATACATACCATACCATATCATACCATACATACCATACCATTCATACCATATCATACCATACATACCATACCATTCATACCATACATACCATACATACCATACATACCTTACCATACATACCATACCATAACATACCATACATAACATTCCATACTTACCATACCATAAATACATACCATACATACCATATATACCATAATACCATCCCATACTACACATATCACACCATACATACCATCCAATACTACACATACCATACCATCCATACCATCCATACCATACCATACATACCATGCCATACCATACATACCATATCATACATACCATATCATACATACTATAACATACATACATACCATACATACCATAACATACCATACATACCATATATACCATAATACCATCCCATACTACACATATCACACCATACATACCATCCAATACTACACATACCATACCATCCATACCATCCATACCATACCATACATACCATGCCATACCATACATACCATATCATACATACCATATCATACATACTATAACATACATACATACCATACATACCATAACATACCATACATACCATCCCATACTACACATACCATACCATACATACCATACCATACATACCATACCATACATACCATACATACCATACCATACATACCATACATACCATACCATACATACCATACCATACATACCATACCATACATACCATACCATACATACCATACCATACATACCATACATACCATACCATACCATACCATACCATACATACCATACATACCATACCATACATACCATACCATACATACCATACCATACCATACATACCATACCATACATACCATACCATACATACCATACCATACCATACATACCATACCATACATACCATACCATACATACCATACCATACATACCATACCATACCATACCATACATACCATACCATACATACCATACATACCATACATACCATACATACCATACATACCATACCATACATACCATACCATACATACCATACCATACCATACATACCATACCATACATACCATACCATACATACCACACACACCCGCACACACACATATACATTCGCCTTCAATACACCTTACATTCTGCTTTATGTATTAGATCTAGCTAATGATGTGTACATAAGACGTGCATAAAATGTTCATTAAGTGTATTTTTTTTCCACTCTTTAGTAGATAGAAAAAAAAAAAAAAAAAAAAAACTTTTTTTGTTCATTGCGATAATTCCTCATAAAAGCGTATATAAGACATAAGCCAAATTTAATTTTTAGATGATTCTATTTTGATTTTATTTTGATTCTATTTTGAAAAATGATATAGATAATGTGTGATGTTTTATTATTTTAAAAAATTACCTTGTGTGCATTGGGGAGGTGTGTAGCCAGCAGAACATCCTCCAAAACATTCTCCATTGATATTGTTGCAACTATAATTTTGACAATTATGACTACACCTTTGACTACAATTTTGTCCCCAGAAGAAATCACCACACTCTGAAGTGGAAAACATGTATTTTGAGTAAAAATATACAAAGTTGAAAAGAGTAAGGTAAAACAAATCTAAATCTATTTATTAAAGTAAATGTTAACAAACTAAATAAGCAGTAGGCTCATAAATTTTGTTTTGAATCATTTTTAGTATAAATTTTAAAAAAGATATGAATAGTAATTTAACAATCAACGCCTGTTCGCAAATACATTTCTTAAGTAATAAGTAATATTTAGCAATGTTTTTATCTTATAAATTAATGTGTATATACTCAAAATTAACAAAGAAGAGTGGCTCAACTAATGAGCCTCAGGAAACACAATCAGAACAATGTAAAAAAAATAATCATGCCAAACAAACTGGATAGTATTTAACTCTTTCCCCTGCAAAAAGCAATCTACTATCTTCTGACTAAGAACATGACACACACCTCTGTTAAATTACTATTTTAACAAAATAAATTCCACACAACTCCCCCTTTGTAGACATTTCTACTACCCATATGATAATCGAGTACATTCTTTATAAATGCCCAGCTCTGCATGAGGAACGATTGGGACAAGGAATTCAGAGAGAGAATACTGGTCCATGTGAGGCATAAGGTCTGTCCTTGTACGGGGATAAGGCGACCTTACAACTCACTGCCCGCTTCCTCTTCCGTGCTCTAAGGGAGTAATCTCAGCATGGTTCGTTACTAATGGGGTTTCTGATTGTATCCATATGAAACCGTAAACCATATCTTTGTATATTGCCCCCTCCTAACCCATCTTAAGCAGACCCTACTTCCACTACAGCCCAACATAACCAACATCCTGTACGTGCAGTGCTGAACAACTGAAGAAAACAGCACACTATTTTTTACTTGGCACAGTATGCAAAGGAGCTCACAGCTCAGGAGCGAAATCTGGCTAGCAGAAGAAGAAGAAGAATGTATATACTCATTTTATGAACGTAACGTAACTCTCCATTGTTTCTGTGCTGCCTTTAAGCGCTCAGTAAACACAGCTCTACTCGAGTTGGGTGTCTAGCCTCGAGCCCCCTTCTTAGGTAGCCAAGCCAAGCAAATTTCTAGCGTACTTAGCCTCTCGACCACGCTTCCCACAAACTATTCTGATACACTATATCAGTGACACGCATAATGAGGGCCGCGGGTAATATAGGGCTGGTTTTAACATAAAGTAGACATTGCTTGTTTAACTCTGTTATTTTATGAACGTAAATATAGTCAAACCTTTATCACAGGAATCTCCCTTAGAACCGGATTTACATTTCAAACAAAGTCCAGTCACAGGATTGCATTCGTTATTGTAACAATTACTTGGACATGCTTGTGTACAGTTGTTTCCATATTTACCAGTAGTACAACCTAAATTTCAAAATAACTCGGAATTAAAAATGTTTGAAAAGCATTTTCTAAATATATCATCAGTTATATAATAATAATAATAATAATGAATAATTGGAAGATAAACCTGCACCTAAATCGTGATAAACTAGGTTCTGTGCACATAAGAAGAGGTATATACCAGGGTGACTCACTATCTCCACTCTGGTTCTGCCTAGCGATTAATCCTCTATCTACATTACTCCAAGACTCTACAAACGGTTTTAGGGTTGACACTAAATGTACAAAATGTGTGTCCCACTTATTATACATGGATGATCTAAAGCTATATGCAGAAACCGAGCAAAAATTACACACCTTAATCAAAACGGTAAAATGCTTTAGTGACGATATCTGTATGTCTTTTGGCCTGGATAAGTGTGGCATTATAAGCATTAAAAAGGGCAAGGCAACGAACACCAACATTGCATTTGAAGGCATCGAGGAATTGAACTCTGCCTCTCTTTATAAATATCTTGGAATAAACCAGAATGCCAAGATAAACCATAAGAAATTAAAAGAGGACTTTCTTGGCAAATATAGGCAAAGAGTTAATAAAATCCTCAACACCAAACTGTCTGGCAGTAATCTCATCACTGCAATTAACAGCTGGGCCGTCCCTGTGCTCCTTTACACGTTCGGTGTGATCAAATGGACTGACACCGACCTACATGACATTGACAGACTCACTAGAAAATTACTAACCAAGTTTCGATGCCTACACCCCAAGTCCTCCACCATAAGGTTATACCTGCCCAGGAAGGATGGGGGTCGTGGATTGCAGAATATCTTCAAATTGTGTAAGATGCAAGTTTTAAAAATACGATCAAAACTGCTCGCCTCCAGCAACAAATTAGTTTCCTTCCTACGGAAATACGACTCCGATGCAACCCCTCTGAACCTACACAATGCTGATGTCAATATCGGTTTGGACGACGTAGGGCATGAGATTCGCCAATGGGAAGAAAAAACACTCCACGGAAAATTTCCGGCTTCATTACATGGGGACAACATCGACAAGGCTGCTTCCTTAACATGGCTCAAAGCAGGTCATCTCTACCCTGAAACAGAAGGCTTTGTTACAGCAATACAGGACAGAGTAATCAGGACAAAAAATTACGAGAAGCATATCCTGAAACTCAATGTTGTCGACAAATGCCGAAAATGTGGAAATGTGGGCGAGTCGATTGAACACATTATGGCAGGATGTCCAGCCCTATCAGAATCAGCCTACCTAGGTCGCCATAACCAAGTTGCAAAGTTAATACACCAACACCTGGCTTTGACGTACAAATTGATCGATAAGGACACTCCCCCTTATTATAAATACTCTCCGCAAGAGGTTCTCGAGTCTACTGAATATCTGCTGTACTGGGATAGGCCTATTCTGACCGACAAAACGGTAGATTTCAATCGCCCGGATCTGCTGTTCATCGATAAAAAAGAAAAAACCGCTATCATTATCGATATCGCCGTACCACTGTCTCATAATTTACGAAAAACTGAGATAGAAAAACAAAGAAAATATGGGAACCTAGGCTTGGAGATTAAGCGTCTATGGAAATTGTCCAAAATAACAATATACCCCATTGTTATATCAACCGAGGGGATAATAACAACTGACCTCACAGACACCTTCAAGGCCCTTAACATTCCTAGGAACATCTTCGTTGCCTGTCAGAGGGCGGTACTGCTGCAGACCTGCCACATCACCAGAAAATTCCTCAGTGGAAACTGTTAAAGGGACTACGATGAATTTTGTTTCTCTTTAGCGAAACTCGACCCTGGCAGCGCCAGAGAATGACTACTCGTTCATTTCTAACATAATAATAATAATAATAATAATAAGACTTGTCTTCGAGTCCGAAGATCAGTGAGGAATGCAGTATTTCCGGTGATTGCGAAGCCCCAACTGTGACCTAAATATTTTGGCACAATATATATATTGTTAGGCTTATATTATGTGTAAGAGTATCACATAAAGTACGTATCAAGGTTTCAAGAATAGTGTAAAAAATTATTCATGCATGTGAGGGGAGTTAGAAATTGTTAGTTTTTATGACCTGCTAACTATCGTAAAAAAAAAAGAAAACTTAACCTCTATGGCCAAATTACAAGGTGTTGGGGCTTGCAAAGACCTTCCTTCAGGGAACAGTACCAGGGCGTGGAGACGAAAGGCCCAGGAGAGATCTGAATGGAAGGATGTGTTAAAGCAGGCCAGAGCCCTCCATGGGCTGTAGCGCCACTGGGATGGATGGATGGATGGCCATATTACAAGGTGTTGGGGCTTGCAAAGACCTTCCTTCAGGGAACAGTACCAGGAAAAAGAAGAAGATGCAGACAGAGAAAGCGATGAGAAGACAACATAAAAGAATGGACGGCCTGCCATTGAAAGGCAAAAGACAGAGAGGAATGAAGAAAAACGGTCGACGAGTCTTGCATGGTGCCCCAACGATCCAACAGTCTAAGGAATAGGTAAAGGTAAATGTTATTTTCGCATCAAAACTGCAACTTGGTTCAAAGATTTTGACTGAGTAAGAGACAAGAAAGTCGATGTAGGCTCTATAGCCTGCTCTTCCAGAATCTATCGATGCAGACCCATGAGTATATTTTAAAATATCTTTACTATATAAAATAAATGTATATAAAAGGAAAGCGGGATGACAACGGGTTTGCCATTAAATCCAAATTATAACAGACTTTAGATGATTTTACCTATATTACAATTTGGTGGGTCACTGTAACCGCTACAATCATAGCATAAGCCACTATCCTGATGGCAAATGTTGGCACATTTTACTGGACAGTTGGTACATTGGAGATCTGGTGACGTATAGGTACCTGCTGGGCATTCTGGGGAAAAATATATTACAATGTAATTGGCCAACTGAAAAAAATAGACATAGAAAGAAAAAAAAAATATTTACCAACATATTAAAATATGATAAAATATATACATAACGACTCCGTCTCTTGCGGATTTATGTTGGTGTCTACCTTTCAAAAGGTCTCTTAAGAAAGTAATTGTAATCGCATAAGATGTTTTATTCATGTTCATTCTAGTTCACTAAGACACGGTGTTAACAAATTAGCGGCCCAAAAGCAGCAATAGGGTGAGTGTCACCCAGTGTGGCCCGCAACCCCGCACCCCATATTGACGCCACTGGAGGAATTATTAGTGCTGCTGCAAAAAACAGTTTTATGCGGGCACATTTATTGTCTTTCGAGTTGTAATAAATATACATGAATTTTCTGAGTAAGAGAGTCTGGAAGGTTGATGACATGTTCTTTTTATGAAATTTATTTGAGGATTTTGCTTGCTCTAAAAGAACACAATGATAACAAGTTTTATTAAAGAAAAGCTCTTGCCCAAAGGGATCCCTCAGTGCATTCCTTTCAAATGTGTCCTAATTCTTATATAGACTTGCTCACTTATATCCGAATAAAAAATTGCGATTCTGCACTTTTCCTTAGATAAATGTGTGTAAATCTTATTTTCCCTACATAGTGTCAATAGCGTTGAGCGTCTGACATTAGCAAATCTTATTCCCCTTTTTAATGCGATATACGAGTCATGGTTTTAGAAGATGTACAAAGAAGTTTTATCCACATATTGCTAGAAGCTTGAAAGTCTCTAGCATGGAGAAGCGCGGTCATGACGCCTTATGTGCTCAAAAACTCCAAGAGCGTTTTTCGGACATGTCTTAGCACTCAAATCAATTTTCCATTTGTTGCCAGAGTATGATTGAAACTCACAGCCTGTTTGTTAGGGGGTATTAGCCCTCCCTGATGGGCCAAGAAGTTGAAAATGGTGTTGCCAGTCACACCTATCTGACTCTGTACCCGCTACATTATTACTAGGATGCATTGGTGTTAGTTTATATTGTGTGACGCTTTTAAAGTCACTATTTCTTGTTCCATATGCTAGGACCGAGTGTGAACAGAGAATAAAGCTGATGACAATGAAGAGACCGAAGTGCAGCGCAGACCAAAAAAAGCTGAGGAAACGATGAACTCCCCCTATCAATAAGGTTTGAGTTGTCCTTTTATACTCAGAAAGACACAAAGATAAAGGCACATTCCTCGTTCCATATGCTAGGGCAAATTTGTACAAATGCTCCTTCTTTCCTAGTGCTATTAGAGCATGGAATGGATTTCCTGAGCTAGCCAGAAAAACCAGTGATTTTGCATAATTTTTATTATTCGTTAATATGCATGACTGAATGCATGACGCGTAGGACGTGATCATCTTTTTTATTGAAGTAAAGTCTGTATTATATATGATATGATAAGATTTAGAGTAAACTGTAAAAAGCGTCCAGACATTTATTATAGACGTATTATAGACCAGTTAATTCAGCTACTAACTCGTAAGGGCTAGGTTTTATCCACGAAAGTGGAATGAGGCAGGCTACCTTTTTTGTTACCGACAGTTTAGAACCTGCAGATTTTGTATGTCTTGATCTTTCAATAATGTCCAGATGTCACAGTCTCGGTTGACATTGCCTGTTATTTGTCCCCCTTGGGTCAAGATGGCGAAAAGCACGAGAAACCTCTAAATAGAAAGAGGAAGAAAGAATGACTAAATTCACTTTAAAGGAGTAGAGTCGACTCTGGGATTGAGACAGTACACATTTTTAGTAGTAGTTTTTCGTACTTTGAGCTGTACACATATTATTTTTACTCTGTGATGCGAAAGTTTCAATACATTGGATTATGTGTGTGAGTAACTATTATGAAGTTGCAGTATATTATTATTATTATTATTGCATAATGTTAAAGTTGGACCACGGCGGCGGCTGTTAGAGTTTTAGCATTAGTTGTAGGCTCTTCACTAGATGAGTGTGCAAAAACCATGTCAGTCGTCCCCAAAACCTTACCAGCAGAGCCACACACCAGGCGAGCCAGGGAAGTCAAAATGATTCATAAGATATATTTTTTTTACAGTTCAATAACTCATTTATCATTAAATTTAAATAGTTTAATTAACACCTGTGATTTTGAAATTAAAATTACCTCCGTAAATTTCCGTTTCACATAAGGTTAAATACTCGTTGGTGCTTATCTTCACTTGGGTCAGGCTATTTCTAGCAGGATCAACAACAATATAAACAGGCAACCCTGTTGTAGGAATAGAAGGGTCGATGTAGTTAAACTTTTGAGATCCAGAATTTTCTCCAACTAAAACAAAGCCTGCGAGTCGTGCCATAATCTCTGAAAAATAATTTACATGTTTTAAATCTGAAATAAATAAATATATAAAATGGAAAGATACTATATGAGATGGTCTCATATCGTCAAAGACAATGATAAAATATGGTCCCTTGAAAAATAAAAGATATGTTGATTAAGAATCGCAATACGAAATATGTGTACAGTGTTTACACGTAATCTTGTTCCCTTAATGAAGTAGCAGCCATACGTTTAGAAACAGAAGCACTTGTTTTATATATTCGTTATTTTGGAAGACTAGAAAAAATGCAAATTAATATAATACCTACAGATGAAAAGGAAATGTGATATCTACTTTTAAATAACTGGTTCGAATTAGGAATAGAAATATATTTTTGTACAAAGTTCAAGAGTTTTAATATGAAATTATTTACAAAAGAGTTTCTGTGAAAGGATCTATAAATATTTATTTGTTACTATGAAAATTCCGATGATCACGTCTTGCTTTTCAGAACTACAACAAGCAGGAGCTGATTAAGACCAGATAAAGCGCCAAGCTTTTAAGATATGGGGCCCCTTGTAATGTAATGTAATAGTTTTTCAATAGCTCTTTCTTCGAAACGATTGAAATTATACCTGAAAACAATCTTGGGTGTCCCTAATAAGAAACCCTTAACTTGCCTGTAGGTAAATTAAGCACTGCGTGCTAGCGTTGTTTGTATTACTTGTGATAAGTACTTAAGCTAGTAGATACTTTGGAATGTACTTTCTTTATAATACATTCCAGATGAATTTTTGCTTCCTTTGAGTTTTTGAAAGAAAGGGGGGAGAGGAATATTATATTCTTAAACCCAGACCTACTGATATTTGTTTAGACACTGATAAGACTGCAGACTGAACTTACCATTTCTATTGTATAAAACATATCTTGATATCTCGAAAAGTGGGAATGTCACAGTCCACATTGGTTTTATATCTCCAATAGCTGTGTGTGTGCAGCTTCCGACAAAAAAATCTGAGTTTGTGATTCCATCTACAGCTTTAGAAGCATCAAATGTACCGTGGCTGTCTGAGTAAGTACTTGATTGCGCCGTCTTTTGTTTCAAAGCAATGCTACGACCTGTAACATAATAAACATGGCATTTATCTTATCTGTAAAGATAGTACACTTTTTTATGTTATTTGTTTAAAAATTACATAAAAGACTGGGTAATAAAATTGCATCATGTCAAAGATCTAAATACAATTTAACATAATTATAACGTTGCCATCTTTATATATATATATATTGTTACGGATCTCACTATGCAGGCTCTCTGCAAACTGCACCATACACCACCAACTTAAAGAACTTGACAACTCAGGGCTCCAAAGTAACGTAACACTTTAATAGTTGAATAAATCTGAGCCAATACTGTACAATTGGCAACACGTACACTGTACAAATATCTCTCCGATAACACCGTACCGCCGTATCACTGGCCTCTCCGTCTCGTTCCGGGCTTGCACTGGGTTCAACAGTTCAGGACTGAGTTCACACACTAGGCTCGTTGTGTCGGACTCGATCGCAGACCAAGATCAAGACGCCAGTCGTCCCAACTGTACTTGACAGTACTCCGCACTGAACCGTCGTAATGCTCCGTACAGAACCACACCGCTGAACTGTGCTGTAGTCGACCGTGTTCTGAACCCCTGCCGTGAACCTTCTGCCGTGAACCTTCTGCCGTGAACCTTCTGCCGTGAACCTTCTGCCGTGAACCTTCTCTCGTGAACCTTCTCTCGTGAACCTTCTCTCGTGAACCGTGCTGTATTGAGCCCCTTTTCTCCACCGTCTTGACTGCGACACCTCCGCTCCTATATAGGGTCCCTACTGGCCTTATAGAACCGGACGGTTTCTAGCTTCGTCACATGACTACGTCCCTCGTGACGCTCATGAGCTCTGTTCATGACGCCGATCCTTCACAACCGTCATGTTGACACTCATCTCGGCTGATCGTCGTAACTCGTCACGGTTGACCGCTCGTCAAGCGCTGGCCTGGGGCTATTAGCGTCGGCTGACTACACTCACCCCACTACCCCCATCTGTGCCACCACCAGGTTTATAACAATATATATATATATATATATAACATTTAGTCAAAATAGAGTAGCAAAAAAATGAAACTATTTCAAAAAATTAAATTATTATTATGCAATCTGGTCGCGCATTTTTCGCTTCGGAAATTTTGAACTAGAATTTTAAAAGATTTTTATACATAAATCTTACATAAAGAAAAACGTTTTACAAGATATAGATCTGAATGCTTAACCTAGACTGGTCATGGAAATCTTTTAACACTACAAAAAAAATTGTGAAAATTTTGAAAAAGTAAAAAAAAAAGGCGTTGTTTTGTAAAGTAGTTATATTTTAACCCTAACCTGGCTGAGCGGTAAAGCGCTTAGCTTCTGAACCGGAGGTCCCGGTTTCGAATCTTGGTGACGACTGGGATTTTTAATTGCGGGATCTTTGGGCTCTTCTGAGTCCACCCAGCTCTAATGGGTACCTGACATTAGTTGTGGAAAAGTAAAGGCGGTTGGCCGTTGTGCTGGCCACATGACACCCTTGTTAACCATATTAGATAGAATCAGATGACCTTTACATCATCTGCCCTATAGACCACATGGTCTAGAAGGGGAACTTTATTTATATATAATTTAATGTTTAGATATAGTTCTAGTAATTGAACATCGAAAAAAAGAGCACTCCCGTCTTATATTTTTTTTATTTTGTAATTTTTTGATACATAAATAAACAAATCAATAGACGAGAATTATTTCGATCTAGAATTTTCGAAATGTTATCTTAATGGAAACTAACCAGAAATGGCTTTATTTCACATATTTGGTAGTCTAGATCATTCAAAGTTCTGATACAACGGCTACTTTTTTCTTTTCCGAAAGTGAACCATCTAATTTTAAAAAATTATCTATGCAAGCAGATTTAAAAAAAAAACGAAAAATGACCTGATACCAAGATGACTAGATATATGGTGATTAGACAAAAGATTTCAAAGACGGATTTAGAGACAGGGAGATCATGTCTCATCTGTAAATAAACATCGTTATATTCTAATAATGTGGGAAGCGTGGTCGAGAGGCCAAGTGCGCTTGAACTTGGCTTGGCTACCGAGGTTCGACACCCGACTCGGGCAGAGTTGTGTTCACTGAGCGCCTAAAGGCAGCACGGAAACCAACTCCTAGATACCCTCCCCTCCCCCCCCCCCTACTGGTCCACAAATGAGATTGGACCAAAGGCGCTCTGAGCATGCTATAAGCATGAAAGAAGCGCTATAAAAGCTATAATATTAATATTCTTCACAGGTTTTATCAAGTATATCATTATTGTGTCCTTTGGATGTTTAGTATAATTGAAACAGTAAAATAAACATATAAAATTTAATATATATAAATATATAAAGATATACACGAGAAACTCTGCGAAAACATCTACAATGATACTTAAGGCCAGTGTGTTTGGAGATTCCAGCAATACTTATAGATATTTTAATATGTTTTGAAGTTTTGAATTTTATCAATAAAAAAGAGAGATCTCTAAAATCTATAATATATAGCTTTAAATTACTTTGACACTTTTCAACTCTCTACAGACGCGTTTTGGCTGAGCTGTAACGTGCTTGGCTTCTGAACCGGGGGTCCCGAGTTGGAATCCTGTTGAAGACTTGGATTTTAAATTTCGGGATCTTTTTGGGCGCTCTGAGTCCACCCAGCTCTAATGGGTACCTGACATTAGTTGGGGAAAGTAAAGGCGGTTGGTTCTTGTGCTGGCAACATGACACCCTCGTTAACCGTAGCCCACAGAAACAGATGACCTTTACATCATCTGCCCTATAGACCACAAGGTCTGAGAGGGGAACTTTACCTTTTGTACAGAAAGATATAAGTTTAAAAAAAATATTGAATTTGAAAAAATGTGAAAGTTAAGCAAGGGGTCTACCGACAACCAGAAAACATGGCAAGGGGTCTACTTGAAAAAAAAAGTTTGGGAACCACTGGTCTAGATCAATTTCAAATTTAATAACATGACTGATCCAAACGAATTGATACATTAATATAAGCTTTGTTTTTTTTTTTTAAAGTATTTTTTTTATTGTAAGACTAAAGAGGACAAAAGAACGACTTCAAGAAGCTTTAAAGACTATTAAAAAATATTACCATTACCTCCATTAATATACAGCGAACAAAGTGATGTTTGTCCTATTCCAGTGATGATAACAGTTTGAATAGCTTCTGGCAGATCACATTGTATGTCGAATGTATCGTAGTCCACAAGGAAATATTTCTGGTTCAGACATTCTAATTTTAATGTGGCTGTGGTAGTTTTACTAAACTGTATGGTAAATCCTGGCAATAAAGCTGAAAGTTGAAATGCTGTATTAGTAATAACTAGTTGTTAACAATTCCACGTAGATTCTATTATTATCAATATTGTCAAAGTCCGTCTGTCATTTTAGATCTCAAAATCTAGAAAAACTGTTGTAAATCAAATTTGACCATATTGTGTGCATTGGAAGTGTAGGCCCATCGCCTTTTATTTTTACAAAGCATTTATTTCATATATCAACTTACTTAGTCTTTCTGGTAAAAAGTTTGAGCATTTTGCACAGTTATTAATGGTACTGACTATTATTTATTGTAAGCAAAGAAGGTGCCTGTTCAATGTCAGGATCCGGGCGAACGAGCAGTTAACACAACCCTGACAGACATAGCACATGTTAAAGCACAGGCTTTCCTGTCCAATCCCTTTTTCCGCCCTAGCATCTTATAAGTCTCAAACTTGTTCAATCAAAAGCTCTCATTATAGAACGAATAGGGGCGTTCATTTACAGACTCAGTTCATTGTGCTCACTTATTGATATTCCATTCACCTGGACATTGTGGTAAGAATTATGTTAAGTAATTTGGATTTAACTTATTTCATTTGTCTTTAATATGTGAATGAACATACTTATTTCATGTGCACATATTTATTGATTACATTAATTTATGGATGGCTACTTGGTCGTGCGGTTTGCACACTGGACTGTCGTTCGGACTTTTCTATGGTCCTAGGTTCAAACCCTGCCCAATCTCATCCCCCGTCGTCCTGCGGGAGGTTTGGACAAGGAAGCAAATTATCTTCAACTCTGAAGGAACATCCGAAACATGTAATACATTTAAAAAAAAAAACATGTCCACCATGTGTTGATATTATTATTGCTACATTGAACAATTGATATAGATATATCTTTTCATTTGTAGTCGAAGATGAGCACATTTCTCATTTCCTATGGACTTGAAGAGGACTGTAAAGTCAAAATCCTCGCTTTAAAAGCCGGCCGTATGCGTAGCATGGGTGGGTTTGTTCAGTTGCAGATAGACCTGCTTCTTCTCTCAGCTTTTTGTTGGTTCGGGCGCTCTTTCACCCTGGCCACTCTTCTTGCTCAGGGGCAGACTGGATGTCAAATCGTCTAGGGCATTTTTATACAAATCGGCCCACAAATTCTATATCATATGATGGTA
The DNA here is from genome assembly GCF_947242115.1 of Biomphalaria glabrata. Classification (NCBI taxonomy): domain Eukaryota; kingdom Metazoa; phylum Mollusca; class Gastropoda; family Planorbidae; genus Biomphalaria; species Biomphalaria glabrata. Next base: position 2,172,586 of record NC_074715.1, on the reverse strand, counting down.
TCCATTTCTAGATCTACCTGTCCTCAAAATCAGTTTGATAACAGATATATATATAAGAAATATAGACCTTATGATGCTTTTTAATCGCTAAGTATGTATAGGCCCTAAAAGGATGAAGCCTACTATTAGCACTGTCTACGAATGAAGGCTATTACATTATTTCGGAAAATGTGTTAAATTAAAATGGTATTAGACTGTTGATTCTGTGAAAGATTTGACTTAAACAGGACCCACAGGGCCTTTTTGTAAGAGAATATTAGAAAACCTTTAACAATTTGATATTTGCCATAGTGGCATCGATGTGGCCATTTCGGTGGCCCTACCGGTCCATTTGGGTACCGGCCCATCGGACATTTGCCCAAAAGCCCATATAGCCAGTCCGCCCCTATTCTTGCTTGAACAATTGATAATTGACCTTTGAACAGGCACCTTCTACATTTATAGTTCTCCCTCCACCATCAGAAGTACGCGCCTATTGAAGCACGGCAGAGCTCCCACCATGCGTCCTTTTGGCCTGGTCTACTCAACTGTTTATGTAGCTCTCGGCACTTGTCGGAAGCGTCGCAGCTGTCGAACCAACGTGCCAACAAACGGGTGTCGGAATGGATCGCATACTCGCGAGAGTGCACGGTTCATCATATAGGGTGCTTGCTGCCACCGAAAGGCTGAGGAGACTTAAGCCCTCGATTTCTAATTCAGATCGTTCACTTATTTTTTATTTCTATAAATTTAAAAAGCGATCAATCAGATACCGACTTCTCTCTCCCCCACCACTTTCCAAATGGTCTATGAAAATGATAGGATCAAAGCGTATTGAGAAAGCTAAAAGCATGACCTTGCGCTAAACAATAACAATCGGTAAAAATATTTGTAATCGTACATATTGTTATAACCTTACCATGCATACCGACATCCAAGATAGTGCAGAAGGTGCGCACTATTAGTGACAACTCACTCTGACTGTCAGCTGGTACACGTTTTTTCTCCCACACCCTATCTCGGATCAAGCTGAACTTTTGCATTGTTATTTATTTTACCCAACACAAGAATCAATTAAAAAACAACAATTACTTAATTAACTAATAGTAATAAATTATTTTGTTTGGTATCTCGAAAAAGGGAAAGCAATTATAATTGACTGAATTGGTGGTATAAGCTGAGTTAGTTCCCTGAAAAATAGGTCGATACTATAGAAACAATGAATAACTATATTATCTTCTTTTATGTTCATAAGCTGTCCGTTAGCAGAGTGGTTGCAGTGTTGGCTTGAGAAGCCCTTAAGCCATGTGTTCGAATTCAGGTTGTTTCCTTTTTTTTTATATTTTTATTAATGTTTTTTAGAGGCTCCCGTGAAATGTCTGTCCGTCCGTCCCGTTTAGATCTCGTAAACTAGAAAAGATAGTGAAAATCCGACATCATAATATTTTAGTACATTTAAAGTACTTTTTTCTTTTCTAAAAGCAAAAAAAAAAATCTATTTTTTTTAAATCACTTAGCAGTTTTTTCATAAAAGTACACCACCTTTACAACTATTCACTATAAATAGTAACAAACACTGGAGGCTCTTTAGTAGGGGAGATTGCTGTTTTCCATATTTTTAACACATTTATGCAAATGGATTTTAGTTTTTTTTGTCTAAATGTTGTTTTTTACATTTTTATTGCTACGTTATGTAAGAGTTGTCCTTTTAACTATTATATTTACCCAAAAAATAAAGGTTTACCTTTCTATTTTTTTTTATTGAAAAAATCTATTTAGTATGCATATAAGTTAGACATAGAGATTAAAACAACATTTAACAAGTAGTTTTCAATATTATCGCGTGTGATGCATCACCTCCACACTGTCATAGAACATTTAAATATATAGGAAATTTTACGGAAATAATTTTATTTTGAGGATTTGAATAAGAGATTGACCCTTTACAAAACAATTAGATACTCATTATAAGACATCAGGTAGGCTAGGTTTTGTTATGATAATCATAATATGTACTATTGTGAAGGTTGTCAAAATTGTTATAAAGATATATCTTTATTGCTTATTTTAGTGTTCTAGTTTTTCGTTGGGGCATTATTACTGAAGGAGGCGAGGTGGCTGAGTGGTAAATTGTTTGGCTTTCCGATCGGAATCCTGGTGAAGACTTGGATTTTTTTTTATTTTTGGGAGTCCACCAAGCTCTAATTAGTACTCAACACTAGTCTAGGAAAAGTAAAGGCGGTGGTCGTTTAGAAGGCAACATAAAACGCTTTTTAACAATGGGCCAAAGAAACAGATGATCTTTATATCATTTGCCCTATAGATCGCAAAATCTGAAAGGGGAACTTTTCTCTTTTTTTTTTATTATGACTAAAAGTCAAAACAAAACTTCCTCTTTTGTTTAATAAAATCAAAGTAAGCTGTAAACAACCTCAGAAATTCTATCATAAACGAGTAAGATTAATTTAAAGTGTATTGTATGCATTTAATGAATTCTGTAACATTACTTCCATTATGAATGATTTACTCCAAAGGGGCCTTGAGAGAAGGATGATGTCAGAAATGTCAGGAAAAATATCAAATCAGTGATCATTTGTACATGTTCTGAGATATATTTTTTAACCCACGATACAATTTCATCTTACCTAGATCTTTAACAACGAGTCTCAGCCAAGTCAAAACATAGGTCCTGTTAAAAGTGACAGTTACTGGTTGGCTCAAACACGTACTATCATCTCTGTCTGTCAGTACATTATTATTCGGTGATAGAATCGTGTTTTCCAGCACTGTCAGATCTTCTGTAAAATGCCAACAAAATATTATAAACAAGAGCATCATCTATATATATAATTCTCTTCATGGCTCAAGAGTTTGGACACCAAGTAATGGAAAGATCACTCTTTTATTTCTGCAAGTCGGATGGACGAACCCCAAGTGATTTTAGAGGCGAAAAAAAGAGAGGGGGGGGGGGAGAACAAGTAGTATTCACCCGTCACTAATAAGCAGGGCCGGACTTAACCATTGTGATCAAGAAGTCATGGAAAGAGAATAAGTAATCTACCATGTATTAGCCGGACTTAACCATTGTGATCAAGAAGTCATGGAAAGAGAATAAGTAATCTACCATGTATTCACCCGTCACTAAATAGCACGGCCGGACATAACCATTGTGGGGCTCTATTTGAAACGGATTTCACGGGGCCAAGTTTGGGTAGGGATACGGATAATAAGTGAAAATTAAGAGTTTATATTAGAAAATAAATTCGTCTTTGCATTTTATTTATTCTAAACTAAGCACAGAATTACTACACGAGCCTTGCGTGTAGCGAAGTCATACAGTATATCATAAGAATTCTGTTTCCTACATAGATCACGCTCATTAGCATAGGTTGCAGTGGCCTAAGGCCGGCATTGCAAAATAGCGGCGATTGTTACGCGGCCGGTTGACTATTGTAATATATGAAGCAGAATGTAAGGCGTGTGTGTGTGTGTCCTACATAGAAATAACCCTAACCCTAACCTTAAAGGCACATTCCTCGTCCCATATGCTAGGACAAATTTCCATCAAAATGAGACTTAAGATTGCCCTAGATGGCCTCAAACCAGCTTTTCTCTTTCTATCTTGTGTTCTGGTTACAGCAAGAGGTAAGGTAGTTACTTTAACTTATTTCAGAAATGTTATTGATACCATCAAGTCTTATTTGTTTCGCTAGTATTATATGTTTCAGACGTTTGTTCAGAAAGGAAATCCTTACACGTCCTAAATAAAACCGTCCTGCTGGACGAGAGGGCTGGTTCGAACCCGGGACCATAGATACGATAAACAAAAGCTCCTTCTTCCCTAGTGCTATTAGAGTATGGAATGGGTTGCCTGAGCTAGCCAGGAAAACCAGTGACTTGGCAGAATTTAAGTCATTGGTTAATATGCATGACTAAATGCATGACGCCTAGGACGTAATCATCTTCTTTTTTGAAGTAACGTCTGTATTATATAAGATAAGATAAGATAAGATAATAAAAACCGTTTGACCAATCTTGATAAAATTTGGCAGAAATAGATCATGGCAAAGACTATAAAGTATGTTTAATGTCCCTACCACATAATTGTATCTCAATTAAAGGACAAAACGTTTGAACAGATCGGGTAAATCCGTTTTCATAGTAATCTATTTTTGATAAGAATATGTCGGCTGAATGGGTAAAGTCGTTTTCATAGTGATTTATGGCAAAATAAAGAAAAATATGTAAAGGGAACGTTATTCATGTTTGACATAGACCTAAATGCATTCCAGTAGATCAGTAATACCCAAAATAAACGTAGGTCGTATCTTATCTTGTATTTTACAGACATTACATAAAAAAAGAAGATAATTACGTCTAACGCATTTTATGTGTCAATCTAGTCATGCATGTTAACCAACCAATCACTTAAACTTTGCTAAGTAGTTAGTTTTCCTGTGTGATTCAGGCAACCCATTCCATTATCTAAAGGCACTAGGGAAGAAGGAGCACTTGTACGAATTTGTAATAGCATGCCCGTATCATAACCAGTTAATGTAATTTCATTCACGTATTTTGACCAAGCTTCCATTTTATCGGACTGAATAACGGTATAGCCAATAAGAAAGTAAAGCCTTAATGGGGATGTAAAGCGAGTCTGCAAAATACCCATCGACGAGCACCAAGCCTATGGGATAAAACGATGATGACACTCCTATGGTTCTGTGATTAATACATAACATTCTATATATAAATATATGTAAGTGAGTTGATGAATTGCAGGTATGAATTTGTTTTCGTTTTCCAGTCTAGATGTAATATATATATATATATATATATATATATATATATATATATATATATATATATATATATATATATATATATATGGATCTATACTGGACAAAGAAATGTTATAAACACTCCTCAAAAGATACAGTTTCTTGACTTTGTCAGCGCTTGTATCAAAAGTTTGGAACTAGCACCTCATCTATCTATATCTATAGTTCGTCCATCGTGGTTTCTGAGCCGCCTGTGTGCAATGTTGCAGCTACGGCTTCCAGTGTGCTCACACCTACCGCTTCACTGCTTGCCTGTCGCCTCAGGACTTTGGTTTGGTTGTGTTTTTTTTTTTTTGGGGGGGGGGGGGATGACAAGTGACTTGCGCTGGAATTTAGATTAAAGTGAGGAAGATTCGCGCAACACGTCGACTTCACGCCCTAAAGCCCGTCCTTTTCCGGAAGCAAGATTTGGTCAAGACGTCCGGGGACAAGTTTGGGTGCAGGGGATGACCAGAGACTTGTCCTGTCTAGAGTGCTCCACAGCACTGTGCTGGTACTTGCCTTTCTGTCCGATTAGTCTAGTTTTGTGACGTTACGCACAGGCCGCCAAGTCCAGACTTCACATGCTAGGTTTGACAGAACCTCAGTGTACTGAGTGCCATGGACACGTCAGATACCCTCTACCTGGTTTAGCCGGCCAGTCAAAGCCGTTTCCTGGGTGTGGCCGCTGCGCATGCTACAGCTTCTGGGAGCCACAGGTGAGAGTTGGGTACCGAGTGGGGACCAAGAGTGAGCCAAGCTACCCTCAAAAAGAGGGTACGACTGCCTGTCCACTAGAGGTGCTACCCCTACTAGATACCCCATACACCCAGCACCTCATAGATCTCAGACAACATGCTACACTATATTCAAGAACATCTAAATTTATCTATTTAAACCTTTTTTAAAAAACCTATTTATCGTAGTACCTTGAGCCTATATCATGTTTGTTATCAACCCTATTAAAATCAACACATTATTATTATTTGTATCGGTTACTATTTTTTTTTACATTAAATGGATTTTTCTTTTTTTAATACAAGATTTATCTTAATTATTATTGGAATAGATGTTTTCATTTTAAATTTATTATCACACCAGTTAACATTAGCACAACTCTGCTTATCCCCCCCCCCCCCCCCAAAAAAAAATGTTTAAAATTATTAAAATAGTAAGAAAAATTTTAGAAATACCATACGTACGATGTTGACATTTTAAACCAAACCAGCCTCTAGCACATTTTCCAGAATTAAGGCACGTACCATCAAGATTACAACCAGGGTCACACCGGCATTTGAACACATTGTTTGGTCCAAACCAACCATCTGTTGAATGTAAAGAGAACAAATAATTATAGATACATAATTAAGTAATAAAATGACAAGTGTATAGAAAATCAGGCTCCAGCAAATGAATTTTATTATAAACGCATAACATAAAAATAGGTTTAAACAAACATAATACAAAAACAAGGTTACAAAGACAGTTTGTGTCGAAACACAAACTCAAAATCGGCCCCCGAAGTGGTCCACCCAGGCAGGTTTCAATATTTTCAATAAGAACATCCGAATGAAATTATACCAAAGACAAAATGAGAAATAAGAATGGAGAAAGAAGGTTAACAGATCTTGTGTAGTGCCCCAACGGTCCCGCAGATCACAGGATAGGTAAAGTGAATGTAAAGTTAGATGTGAACCTGGCCTAACTGGTTCTCCTTTCAGACCTTGTGGACTATGAGGCAGATGATGTAAAGTTCATCTGTTTTTGTGGCCTACGGTTAACGAGGGTGTCATGTAGCCAGCACAACGACCAACCGCCTTTACTTTTCCCCAACTAATGTCAAGTACCCATTAAGGCCGGGTGGACTTACGGGCGCCCAAGGATTCCATAGTTGAAAATCCCAGTCTTCACCAAGATTCGAACCAGGGACACCAGGTTCGAGAGCCAAGCGCTTTCCCACTCAGCCACCGCGCCTCCCCGGCCCAACCGATGAGATGTAATTGATACCGCTATAGTCGTAGTGTCCTGTAGTAAGGTTAAGAAAATATCGTTTACAAAATTACTATTCGTTTTAAATTAGGTATAATTTATAATGCATAAATGTGTAAAAAATATGGAAAACTGTTGTCTCCCCTAATAAAGCGCCTCAAGTGTTTGAGTGTTTAATAGTTAATACTTGTAAAAGTGATGTAATTTTATAGTTTACGAGATCTAAACGGGACGGACGGACAGACGGAAAGACATTTCACACAAAACTAATAACGTCTTTTCCCATCTCTGGGGCCGCTAAAAACACTAAAAAAAATCTTATATTAAGTGTAGTTGTATTTGAAGATTATGGTTCAGTGTTTTATGTATAGCCTAATTGCTAAATTTACTTTTAAGTCTTCTATCCTTAAGTTGTTTTTTTTTTAAATTTAGTGATTTTACTAAAGGTGTTACTCTAGTCAAATGTGAATATTCGTTTGTATATCTGTTCCATTTTCTTAATATTTTCTTGAGTTGATGGGTCCCAAACAGAGGATGCATATTCCATTATTGGACTAACTAAAGCTAAATAACATTTTAATTTAATTAGTTGATTTACAGAAATTTCTTTTAATAAACCTTAATGCTTTATTTTATTTTTTGATAGTTAATGTAAATAATTTATTTGACTTATAAATAGAATGCCCTGTACTACAAATGTGTCATTTCGATTTTTCTATATACTTGTTTGTACTGGGAAATTTTACTTAGCTTCTAGATCCATTTGAAAGAAAAAACATAGAACAACCCAAAAAGACATATAATTAATGTTAGAAATTTAACAACACTCTTCTAAGAGTGTTTCTACCTTGTGAAATAGCCACTTGAAAACATAGTAAACATACTATGAACGCCGGCGTGTTTCTGTGTAAATCCATCGCTTACTGTTCATAGCTCTGTTTTTTTGTGTACTGGTGTGATCACTTTTATACACTACATGCAGTTTTTATATACAACGCTATGTTGGAGACACTGTGAACTACTGATAACTACACAGTCCCTCGTGTGCTCAGGTATTCTCTAAAAAGACATTGATTTTGTCCATACCAGGTAGCAATGTTCATACAGGTAATAAGAACAGATCTTCTTTATGAAATGGGAAGTGAATTGCAAGAGGGAAGAGTCCTATATTTATTGCGACCCTGGTATATGATAAACAGTAGTAAGGGAATGTCTATGTTGTCCTATGTATGGTACACTTCTCTCATGGTACACTTCTCTCATGGTACACTTCTCTCACCCTATGTGTTTGTCATTACACAAGGAAAACTAAAAAGTAAATGTTTTCTTTTCGTTTGCATTGCACTTAATTATCTTTGTGTACTTTTATTATTTAGAGTTTTATAATCTCTCTCTATATATAATTCTCTTCTTCCCTCAAGAGTTTAAACAAGAAGTAAAGGAAAGATCACTCTCTTATTTCTCGCGGATAGTCACCCCACGAAATAACAAGAGGAGGGGGGGGGGAGACACGTCGCTACAGATGGCTGCCTGTCAAACCCTGCCCGCTCCCATCCCCCCTTCGTCTTGCGGGAGGTTTGGACTAAATAGTAAACTATCTTCAACTCTGAAGGAACATCCGAAACATGTCAAACATTTTACAAACAAACATTTTACAAACACTAAAATAGCAAGGCCGGACTTACGCATTGTGAGGCCCTATTCAAAACGGATTTCGCGGGGACAAGTTTGAGTAGGGAAGCGGACAATAAGTGAAATTTAAGAGTTTGTATTAGAAAATAAATTCGTCTATGCATTTTATTCATTCTTTACTATCTACAGAATTACTTTACGAGCATTGCGTATAATTCTGTTTCCTACATAGATCCCGCTCTATAGCAAGAATTACCAAATGTTTCAATCTATCTTTGAGAAGTGTTGACTTCCTGGTAAATCGACATGAGGGCGCGGGAAAACTGTTTTAAGTTTAAAAATTGTTTAATTTAATAATTTATACACCTTGAACTAGCGCGGGTCCTATGAAAGTGCGGATCCTTTGAAAGTGGGGGCCCACTGCGGTCGCATAGGTTGCAGTGGCCTAAGACCGGCTATGCAAAATAGCGGTGTATGCTACGCCGCCGGTCGACTAGTGTTGTTATAACTCAGGTGGTGATGGGTGATGACAGTGGGAAGCGTGGTCGAGGGGCTAAGTACGCTTGAACTTGACTTGTCTTGGCTACCTATCAAGGCGGCTCGGGGTTCGACTCCCGACTCGAGCAGAGTTGTGTTTACTGAGAGCCTACATGCAGCATGAAAAACCTTCTCCCAGATACCCCCTCCCCCCCCCCATTAGTCCACAAATGAGATTGGACCAAAGCGCTCTGAGCATGCTGTAAGCCTGAACGAAGCGCTATATAAAAGCTATAATTATTATTGCAACACAGGCCAGCGACAATTGGCATTTTTGGTAAAGATCTAAGTTGTCAGCACTACTCAGACCAGTCACGTCGGATATATTCACGTGACCACTCAGAAGGGTCGAGCATTGTTCCGTCGGGCTCTAGAAGGCCCTTGGGGGGACCCTATATAAAGAATGAAGGTGCCAGAATCGATGAGGTCAAAACTTCAAGATCTAAGATTTACTTTGATACGGCATATACAGAGAAGCCATTAAAGTCCTTGTTACAGCTGTACAGAGTTTATACGGCGGTGAAGCATTTATACCTTTACCTACCTACCTATAAGTGTCAATAAATTGAACAGGGACTTAATAGGAACAACAGCCAAAAAGCGTACCAATTAGTAAAGGACCTCACTACTTCAAAGCATGGAAGAACCAACACAATACAAGACAAAAACAATAAATGCTTAACCGAGGACAAAGATGTGTTGAAAAGATGGACGGAATACTGTTCAGAGTTGTATAACTTTGAAATCTCAGGAGATCCAGAGATACTAAATGTCCCGACAGTTTCCAACATTGACGACTATTCGATTCTTCGCTCGGAAGAAGCAGCAGCAGTAAAAGCCCTGAAAAAGGGAAAATCGGCCGAAGTTGACAACATTCCTGGCGAACTTCTTCAGGCGGGGAAGCATTTATACAGTCAGTAATATGTGTTCTAAATTTTGCAGTGTTGGCTGTGGTTGATTGTATATTTAAAGTTAACGTTACTTTAGAGCCCTGAGCTGTCAAGTTGGTAGTGTCATGTGGCGCAGTTTACAGAGAGACTTCAAGGTGAGAGTCGTTACAATATTAGTGAAATAATTTAACAATTCACAGGCCGTAATGCTACATTATTTAATATCATAGATTTCAGACGATTCAGTTTTCTCACTTATACATGTGAAATTCCACGAATTTTATTCATTATTTTACTTTATGAAAAGACATGCTTTACTTTTCGCTTGAAACTCTTTTTTTGCTTTTTATTAGTACAAAATATTTGTAAAAATGTCTCCAAACATTGCCCGAAAATGCAAAAAAAAAACAACAACAAATAAATAAAATAAAATAGATTTTGATTATTTATGAGTAACGAGTTCTTCTTTTTTAACTGGAGTTCAAACTTTTGTTTCTGAAAGAAGGTGTTAAAAACTCATCTTTCTGCTACTACTGTGATTGAACCAGAATATTCTGAAGAATTGAATTCGATTAATATATATATATATATAAGTAAGTGTAATCAGGGCCGGGTTTAAGTCAGTGGAGGCCCAGTGGCAGGATTGTTGTCAAGGCCCCTACACTTTTTTGATAGCTTTTATAAAAGTCCATTCAATAATTATGACTCTCATCTGTCCTTTGACTTTCATTGTAGGGGGCGCTGTGACAGATCGCGTAACGTTATCCCTCGATTTTTTTTTCCCGGCCTAAAGCTTTTTTTTTTAGTAGGATATTAACTCTTTCTCTCCTGACTGACGATACCAGAGTTGATTCCACTAGAACGTGATAAAAAATTACGGAGAGAAAGAGTTAAGAGACAGGGGCTGTCCATTCTTCTGTAAATGCCCAGCCAGCTATTTTATGGTTGACCCTTACTTCATGGTCCCGCCACCGAACCTTAAAAATAACTTTTGATAGTAAGTCATGTCTTACACTATGACCGAACCAGCCCAGCTTTCATCTCTTCACAGTATTGCGTAGTTCCTCCTTTTGCCAACCAGAGTGTTCATTTGTTACAGTACAAACACATTTGTCTTCTTTTCTTGGTATCTGATACAAAACATTTTCTTTCTGTAGTTTCTACTCGTATCTAAAAAAAAAGCAAATTTTAGAAGAAAGGGTACTTGCAGATTAATCACATTTTCCTTTTTAAAAAATATATTTATATATGCAAATTTTATTATTTAAAAAATGTACATTTTTGAGTTTGTGGATGGTAAGGTCTGACGCACTGCACTTGTGAATTTTGAGCACGCTACAACTGGTTAAAAACGCCAAAAAATGTGTAAAAAAAAAACTTAACATTTTTAACCGTCAAAATTAGGATTAGTGTTTATACTCTTTCTTGTGGAGTCCCCGGGTCCTTAGCCCCGGTCATCCCTCCTTTAAATTCGGCCCTGACTATCGTAAACAACAGAGTGAAAGCCGAAAATGTTCACACGTTAGTCCAATACCTGCCGAACAGAGGACTGTCCTCATTTCGCCGGACGTCTGGTAATAAGTTTCTCTAAATCATAATTTAACCTGAAAGTGTTTCTGCGACTGTCTTATTGCTATAATAGTAATGTTAAAGTTGAAAATTCATTTCAAGTCAAACTGAATTTCCACTTTTTTTGAGCAATGTCATCTTACCGTCTCTTATTTTTATCTTCTCTTATATGTATGTGCAAGTGGATGGCTGCCTGGTCGTGCGGTTTGCGCGCTGGACTGTCGTTTGGATTTATCGATGGTCTGGGGTTCAAACCCAGCCCGCTCCCATCCCCCGTCGTCCTGCGGGAGGTTTGGACTAGGAAGTAAACTATCTTCAACTCTGAAGGAACATCCAAACATGTCAAACATTTTACAAACATTCTATTTTCATCTTCTCTTGTATGTTCCAGTGGATGGCTGCCTGGTCGTGCGGTTTGCTAGCTGGACTGTCGTTTGGATTTACCGATGGTACCGGGTTCAAACCCAGCCCGCTCCCATCCCCCTTCGTCCTGCGGGGGGTTTCGACTAAGAAGTAAATTATCTTCAACTTTAAAGGAACATTCGAAACAAGTAAAACAAAACATGTAACTACTTTTAAAAATTTGGTTATAGTGTGATTGTAAATGAATAGCAATCATGCAGCAGTTCCTATATATTTTTAATATCTATTTACTTTTTGCAATCTCTATAAATAGTATAAGGCATGATGTCATAACTTAGATATTTGTAGCATTATTTTTAGCCAGGGAACAAAAGTTTTGTCTCTACAATCTTTACCTGCAAAGCGCTGACCAGGAAGCGGAGTCTCACCTGACATGGAAATGACGATAAAATATTTTTTGGATAGAGCATTGTTGACGAACTTAAGGTAAATTCCAGGCGCTGTGATAACAATACACATAAACGTAAAAGTTGAAATGACAAAAAAATGTAATATGTTTTAAACAGATAGGTCCTAATATTATTCTGGAATGTAGTGAAAAATGTTTGTTTTAGATCAGGTGGAGTGAGTTCCAAGACTTTGGTCAGTTCACTGGTTAGGCCCTCAGACCGTAGCTTCTGAAGAAGTAGATTGGCACCACTAGAAGCGTTGAGTCCATGGAGCGCAGGGCTCTCTGAGGGACGTATGGAGTAATTATTTTACTAAGGTACAAGAGCAAGTGCAAATGAGGCGACATCAGCGCATTATATCTTTACGAGATACTTTAGCCTCTTTATTTATTATGCGGTAATACGAGTATGGAGTATTAAGAATTGTATTTTTTATTATTTATTTATTTTTTAGTTGTGGAACGGTCGAAACCGTTATGAATATGCATTGGTATATTAAATATGTAAATATATATATAAGTTCCCCATTGTGGTCTATAGGGCAGATGATGTAAAGGTCATCTGTTTCTGTGGCCTAATTTTACCGAGGGTGTCATGTGCCAGCACAACTAATGACTGAGAGGCGCCCGAGGATCCCGAAATTTAAAAAAATTCCAATTTTCACTAGGATTCAAACCCGGGACCCCTGGTTCGGAATTCAGAGCTTTACCGTTCAACCACCGGGCCTTCTTATTATTAACTTCCCACCTGTACTTCAGCATTGGTCTCTCACCGTATTGAATACATCACACAGAGTCATCCTATTATCGTCGCATAAAGCTCAATAGATTTTATATTTTTTTCTGTGTTTATCTAGGTTGATCAGGGTGAATTTTTTTTTACAAAGCCTACATCTACTCATTCTGTCTGTCCGTCTGTCTTTCTGGTAAAATGTTTAAACATTTTTTTAAATTAATGCTAAAACGAAGTAAAACCATTACGCGGCCTAGCTAGGATATTTTTCCATCGTTTAGGGCCCGAAGGCTTGACCTCTTTGGTCAACATTTGGGGCCCCCCTCAATAAGGGGGCCCATTGGAATTTACAAATTCTTCCCCATCCTCCCCCACACTAGCTACGCCACTGGAACATTACCGTAAATTAATTCACATTATATTTTCTAAACCTTCTTTTACGCTAGATCCATTTTCTAGGATATAGCCTTCCATAATGAAAAAAATTACCTTAATTAACATGAACTATTAAACGGAGGCGTATTATAATTATTATTGTATCAATTAGCATGTAAAAGCAACACTGCTGTTTAAATTACAACTCCATTTTATTGGCATGACAAGAAAGTGAAATACTAACACACTAATAACCTACTTGAGAAAAACTTGCGAGCACGTGAACACACTGAGTAGTAGGACAAGGGAGACAACAAGTAAATAAACACACACACACACACACACACACATACATAAAATAAAATACACATATAAATGTAACAGATTAAGCGTTACTTGGAATTCCTCGAGACCCCTGGGGGTCTGTAAAGAGCACCTTGGGAATTACTGCACTAAGTGATCGAGATAAGCTTCTTCACAAGTAAATGATTATTTTCTTCACTTATTTTTATAAAATGAAATAGACAATTTAATTCAATACACACAAGCATATAACCTACTCTATTTCACCGAGAGTATTTATATTTGTTATATTGAGCATCTGAACGGATCAGTGCAATCAGAGTCGCCAGTCACAAATTCAAGTTTTTAAACGAGATAGTATAAAAAAAGAGGTATTTTAAAAGTATTTTTTATAAATTTATACACAAGTATAAGTCATTTTACACAAGTTTTCAACATGCCTATTTACACAATTCTTATGCATGCCTATTTACACAATTATTATATATTCAGATAAACACACAATTATTCTACATTCATCACAATTATTCTGAATTCCTATTAATACATTTATTTCACATGCTTATTTACACAATTATTCTATATTGGTGTATATAAAATTATTCTACATTTATATATATAGGCCTATATATATATATATTCAATTATTCTAAAAACATATAAATACATGTATTCCACCTGCTTATTTACACAAGTGTTGCAAAGCCTATTTACAAAATTATTCTTTTGCCATTTAAGCATGTATCGCACTGGCATATATTGCATTATGTTAATTGCTATGCAGACAGGTTTACAAGAACCATTTGCAAACTTTCTATAGGCCTCTTAACACTTGAACACTAAAACAGGCATTCATGTAAAGATTTGTTTATCAATACAGTTATAACAGACATGTATTCATTCATTCGTATAGATTTGGGCAATTTATGTTTCATTGTAAAAAATGTAAATATTATCCGACTGTCTCATAAACTGTATTTGACGTGTTCTCAAATTGTATTGTTCTGTTGTCATCTTGTTCCCGCTTTTTATCTGACTTGAATTTAACTGTTAATAAATAATTTAGTACCATAGACTTATTTATTATGCTAGACTGGAAAAAGGAAATAAATTCTTATCCGCGATTGGTCGATTCACAGACCTATACATATATATTTTTATGTACGTAAACTCTTTTTTTCAGCTCTAAGGGGAGTCACCCCAATCAATCTTTTCTGTCTTAGAAAAGTAATGATCTTTAGTTTTAAAAGTTTAGAAATAATGCAAAATCCTTTCTCGGATATTCACGCAAATATATGAAACAAAGCGTTTCCTGTTTGTTTTCATTGAGATCGAAATAATTCCTGTTGATTTAAATCATCTTATGTACATTTAAATAGATTGATTACCTAGATTTTACTAGATTATGTATCTAAAAAAAAAAAGCAAAATATTTTTTAAAAATAATTTAAAAAAAAAAAAACAAAGCTTATAATAAGAGTAACAATTAGTTTGAATCATTCATGTAATTACATTTGGAATAGATCTAATCTAACAATAATACATTTGTGTGATTAGAAATATTTAGTACTAATTCTTTTTTTTATGCGAAATTTCATGCTTTTAGCGTTCTTAATACACTATGATCCTATCACTTGTCTGGACCAGTTGGAAAGGGGTAGGAGGAGAAAGAACGGGGTATCTGGGTGATCGCTTTTTAGATGTATTTTTTTAAAAGAACGACTTCAATTGTGGGCTAAAGCCTTTTCAGGCTTCTCAAGCCAACGCGGTAGCCATTCTACCAGCGAAGAGCCTATCAGACCTTGCGACCTATGTGCCTGATGATGTAAAGATCAACTGTTTCTGTGGATTATGATTGGCGTTTGGGTGCTTTAGGCTAGCCACAACTAATATCAGGTACCCATTAGACTTGGGTGGTCTTAGAGGTGCATTACAAGTCCCGAGCTTGAAAATCACAGTACTCGCCG
This sequence comes from Biomphalaria glabrata, assembly GCF_947242115.1. Lineage (NCBI taxonomy): Eukaryota > Metazoa > Mollusca > Gastropoda > Planorbidae > Biomphalaria > Biomphalaria glabrata. The sequence continues at coordinate 2,156,981 of NC_074715.1, read as the reverse complement.
GGATTCAAACACGAAATCCTAGGTAAGAAGCAAACTCATTACCACCACAGCCCCCATTTGTCTTTTCAGGAGTCACTGATTATTGTCCACAAAGAGCGTATATCAGACCAGTTGAATCTCAATTATTAGTACATGTTATGTAAAACAACATTGGCTTAATAATGAGGCTTGTCAAGTCTGAAGGTTAGTGTGAAATACAGTATTTTCCGTGGTTACACAGCCCCAGTTGTGACCTACATATTTTGCCACATCTAACGCAGGCATAACCATTATCCGTATAATAGAGCCAAAAATATACCACACTAGAATGCAAGGATTACCATTATTCTGTTATGTATTTTAACAAAATTAGTTGTTATTTTTTTCTGTTTCTTTGAGAAAAAGAAATGTTTTACAGTTTAAAAAATACCTTCAAAAGTAGATTTAGATGTTTCATACGAGTGACTGTATTCATTTATTTGTGTTAAGCTATCATATGTCCGTTGTTGAGGTGCTGTTTGAGAGTCATTATTGCTTCGGTTTCTAAATGTTGTGATTCTGGTTCTACACACAATAACCACTACGACATCAACCAAGATGATAATAATTGCACCAACAGCTACTCCGATACCAACACCGGATGAAAATGTTAGACCGCTGGACCCAGTCTCGGAAGCCAGACCTAGATGAAATAACAGAATTCAGAAACATATATAGGTGACAACTGCATTATTTACACTACCAATAGGAATTGTTCATAAATTAGTTAATGCTAGATTGAAAGCTACCCTTTCAGACCTTTTGTACTCTATAGGACAGATGATGTCAAATTCATCTGTTTCTGTACCTGCGGTTAGTAAGAGTGTCTTGTGGCCAACACAATGACCAACCGCCTTTAATATTTCCCAACTACTGTCAGGAACCCATTAGAGCTGGGTGGACTCAGAGTTGCCCTACTGATCCCGAAATATAAAATCTTAGGCTTTGACAGGATTTAAAATCGACGCCCCCCCCTCCCCCCAGCTAGAAGCCAAACGCTTTACCGCTTAGCAACTGTGACATTAAATTTTTTTTTTTTTTGTTACAATAATTATCAGTATCGTATTACTTAGGTGCAGGGGCGTAGTGAGCTACACGTGCGCCCGAGGCAAGAAACTTTATTAGCGCCCCCCCCACACACACACATTTTCTATGACCATCACAAAGAAATATAGGCTCATAAATAAAAAGTATGTATTAATAATATAATACCAATAACCGTAGAATGTATTACCTACTGTCACAGATGCCATTATAGATTTATTTGTATATTTCACATTTAAAAGCTAGTGTGTAAATAGAAATATAAACCCTTGACTGAGCCTCAGGAATTACCCCACAAATCTAGATCCTTGACAGCGCCTCAGGTTTTACCCGAGACGTAATTACGATGTTGCAAATCTATTGGTTGATTTGAAAATAAATAAAGACATTTTAGCGCCAGAGAATTGACGAGAGTAGAAAGAACGCGAGTCGATGAAAGAATTTCCTAGTAGACAGTCGCGTATTCTAAGAGCTCTGATTTAAAGCCTTTGTAATGTTTTATTGTGCTTGTTGATCTATAACTTGTACATAAGCTGTACTTACGTTTTATATTTAAATAAAGTTCCAGAGTTGTGTTTTAACAAAGAATCTTTTATTGTGAATCCTAGATCGTCATTTATTAAACTATTTTAATTCAAGTGAAATCCCCGGCACCACAACACACGTTGTGACACCTACCTAAAATATCTTAAATTATTTTTTGGCGCGTCTCTGCGTGTGGCGCCCCCCCCCCCCCAGAGGGAAGCGCCCGGGCTCATCATGACCCCTTGCCCACCTCTCACCATACGTCTGCTTACAGTACACTTAATGTAAAGTCACTGGTATGACTGGTAGAGACCAGTATGTCCTGGTAAACATGTGATACGGTAGCCAAGTCCATTACATAACTGATCTTTACAGGTGGAGGAACATTTGAGGGTACAATTGGAACCATGGTAGCCGCTTGGACCATCGGTGGGTCATTGTACAAATCTGAAATCAATCTATTTATCTATCTATCTATCTATCTATCTATCTATCTATATATATATATATATATATATATATATCATGGGCGTAGCCAGGATTTTTTTGGGGGAGGGTTTTGGGTGGGGATGTCACCCGCGGAAAAAATTATATATATATATATATATATATATATATATATATGTCACCCGCGGAAAAAATTATATATATATATATATATATATATATATATATATATATATATATATATACATACATATATATATATATATATATATATATATATATATATATATATATATATATATATATATATATATATGTGTGTGTGTGTGTGTACATAATTAATCTTTATTACATTCTGACCCTTTAGGAAGACGTTTATTGTTTATTGTAGACTCCCCGCCCTTGCTAGCAAGGGGGTCTGGGGGAGTTCGCCCCGCCGCCGGGCACTATTTCTGGTATTGAAAGCCAACAAAATGCATATTCTGAGGTATCTACAGTGCATTATCTTGTTATTAAAAAGTTTTATTTCAAAAACCTAATGTGCTATTCTTACTGACTTAGACCCTCTCGCGCCGTTCGGCCATTTTCCGGCAAGCTGTTTCCGCAACTTTTATTTTGCGTAATTCATTTTGTGTGAGAACATGTCCCGCAAAACTTCATGCGACGCTCTGTCACAACCTTACTAAGGATTCGACTCCCAGTTCGGCATATGATTTCTTTGATTTAGACCCGATCTCTATAACTGACTCCTAAAATCTCTCTTAGCCATCTTTGTTGAGATACATTTAATGATTTTGAATTTCGGCAGAAGACTATTCACACTTTATTAATGGAGCCCAAGCCACTGGTAGAAATTTGTAACCTTTCTTGACTACGCTCTTGGAATTACATGCCTGTATTTCGCTTTAGATTTTATATCGAAAAGGAAAGTTTTTTTCGTCAAATCATCTGTTTTTTTGTTTTGTTTTTAATTCAAAACCCCATTTAGCTACGATCATAGAATTTTGTGACTATAGTTTGCTTTAAAATAATATTGAAGAAAGAGGTTTTCAACTCTAAACGCTCTGTAGGGGAATTTTAAACTCAAAACCATCTGGAGGGGTTTTAAACTTTAAAGAAAAAGCCATCTGGAGGAGGGGGATTTAAACTCAAAACCCCTTTGGCTGCGCTCATAGATTTTATAGTGTGTAATTTGCTTTTTTTTTATATTGAAGAGGTACTTTTTAGCTTCAAACCCCAACTGGAGGGGGGGGGGGGTTGAAACTCAAAACCCCTTTGGCTACGCTCATAGAATTTTGAGTGTGTAATTTGCTTTTTTTATTTTGAAGATGGGGTTTATCGTAAATTTTGGAGGGGGTTTTAAAATCAAAATCTTCCTCAACTGTGCTGTTGGAATTTGGGGATTGTTGTTTGCATTTTTTTTTTGTTTTGTTTTATAGAAGAGGGGGATTTAACTGCAAAATCCTCTGGTAGGGGGTTTAAAATTCAAAGGCCCCTGGTGGAGGGATTTGTATCTCAAAACCCCCTGATAGGGGTTTTTTAAATCTCAAAACCCCCTGTTAGGGGGATTTAAACTCAAAACCCCCTGGTAGAGGGTTTTTAACTCAAAACTGCCTCGGCTGTACTGTGGTAAGTGATGATTTAGTATTAAAATCTCACCTAAAATAAACAAAATGAAAGCAAAAATCAGTCACTTAATTCCGTCCCCCCCCCCACTGGGGGGGGGATTTTCATTTCGGGGGGGGGGGGGGGTTAGAACCCCAAGAACCCCCCCCCCCCCTGGCTACGCCCATGATATATATATATATATATATATATATATATATATATATATATATATATATATATATATATATATATATATATATATATATATATATATATAGGCCTGACTAAAAGGTTATTTTTAAATAAAGCAAATACCAGCAGGGCAGGAGAGATTTGTATGGCTCTCACAGACGTAGACACAAAGTCCAGTAACTCTATCGCATGTCTTGTCTTTGCACCTAGAGTCACATTCATTAGAACAGTTGTGTCCCCATTTTCCAGTTTGACATTCTGAGGGTAAAAAAGCCTCGCGTAATTGAACATGATTTAGATTTCAGTGCTACTGTTTTAACTACTCATACACTTCCATATAAAACTATTCAACTTAGGAAGGGCTATATCTTTAATGATGGTTTTGCAACGAATTCTTCAGCAATTAAATACAATGTAGAATGTTTATAAAACACTGGATTCGTCCATAATTTATGTATGTTTAATGTGTATATGTGTGTATGTATATATATATTGAAAAAGGTTGCCCTAGATTGATTATGACAAAAACCAATCTAGTCATCGTGTCTGCATCCGTACATTTAAAAAAGTTATTGTGTCAGTGATCTCAATTCAGTTACAGGGTTTACGACCTCCACAAAGTAACAATGTTATGTAATAAACATGGTGGTGACACAGATGGGGGTAGTGGTATTGGTAGACTACGAGACGCAAATTGCTCCAAGCCAGCGCAAGACCAGCCGCGGCGTGAAGAAGGACATTTAATTAACACACCATGAACATTCTAATTGTACCAGAAGAGGTATCAACATAATACAAAGAACACTGCTCTTTCAAAGGGCTATTTATAATATCCAATATAAAATACTGTGAAAACGGGTTTACCCGATTTTTTAAAAGTTTCGTTCTATAATAAAGATCCAATTAGGCATTAGTGTCTATTTTTAGGGCCCTTCGATTGTGGGAGAGGCATTAACACACTCTACGGTTTCCGCCATGATCTTAGGAATATTTATGCCAAGTTTTATCAAGATTTGTCAAACGGTTTCGATTTTTATTCGGGACATACATACATGCATACATACATACTGTAATGATTTCTGTTTAATGTTTGTTTGTAAAATGTTTTACATGTTTCGGATGTTCCTTCAGAGTTGAAGATAGTTTACTTTTTAGTTCAAACCTCCCGAAGGACGACGGGGGATGGGAGCTGGATGTGAACCCTCGACCATCGATAAATCCGAACGACAGTCCAGCGCGCAAACCGCACGACCAGGCAGCCATCATGAGGTTGGTATTTTTTCAAATATTAGTTACGGTTCAAACAGAATCATCTTGCCGGAGAATATATAAATGACTTGATAACACACTGAAGAAATATCTGTGTTCTCTTCTAGCTTCTTTATTAAACTTCTTTAAATTACACATGTAAGTGGAATCTCTATTCAATAACAACTTGACTTTACTATCTTCATAAAATGAAACTTTCCAATATTGTAACTGTAACTGATTATAACTTATGCAAAATTACGATACCAATGCCAAATCAGCATTTTATAGGTAGTGGAGTGCTTACATCCATTACCACTTCCGGTAATAATAATATTGCGGTTCCGCAAGGTTGTCATTGCCGGAAGTGGTAATGAAAGTACATACATACTTACGCCTTACTTTCTGCTTTATATAATAAGATAATTTTTATTTATTTATTTAAATTACCTTGTGTGCATTGGGGAGGTGTGTAGCCAGCAGAACATCCCCCAAAACATTCTCCATTGATTTTGTTGCAACTTTTATTTTGACAATTAGAGCTACAGTTTTGACTACAATTTTGTCCCCAGAAAAAATCCTTACAAGCTGAAGTGGAAAACATGTATTTTGAGACAATGAGTATAGATAAAATATAGAAAAACATTGATTTAAGTTAATAATCAAAATTTGAATGAGCAGTAGGCTAATAAATTTTGTTGTGCATAATTTTTAGTATAAATTTAAAATTTAAAAAGATAAAAATAGGACTATAGCAGCCAACATCTGTTTAAAAATACATGTTTTTATGGTATATACTCAAAATTTACATAGAGGACTGGCGCAACTAACGGGCATCAAGAAACATAGACATAATTTTGTACAAAGAAATGACCCTGCCAAACAAACTGGACAGTTTTAGCTTCCTCCCCCGCAAAGAGTAGACACTGCGACCACCCTTATGAAACCATAAACTTTATCCTCTTTGAATGCCCCTTCCTATTCCACCTTAGGCAGACCCTACTTCCACTACAGCCCAACATAAACCAACACCTTGTACGGCAGTGCCGAACAACTGAAGAAAACAGCACACTAGTTTTCCTTGGCACAGTCTGCAAAAGAGCTCACAGCTCAGCAGCAATAAAGCTGGCTAGAAGAAGAAGAATGCATATACTTATTTTGTAAACTTAAATTCAGTCAAAGTTATATATATATCAAACCTTTATCACAGAAATCCCCCAGATAGCCAGGTTTACATTTCAAACAAAGTCCAGTCACACGATTGCATTCGTAATTGTAACAATTAGTTGGACATACTTGTGTACAGTTGATTCCATATTTACCAGTAGTACAACCTAAATAAAAAAAATAGGATGGATTGGATTTGATTGAATGGATGGATTGGATGGGATTGGATGGATAGATAGATAGATTGATGGATGGATGGATGGATGGATAGATAGATAGATAGATAGATAGATAGATAGATAGAGATAGATAGATAGATAGAAAGAGAGATAGAAAGATAAATAGATAGATAGATAGATAGATAGATATACACATGTATACCGTTGCCTTCGTGTGTGCCTTTAACGATTTTTTAAAACTTGATATATACCTATGTTATTGGAAGTAAAACAGGTTTGCTATTAAATCCAAATGATAAAAGATATTAGGAATAAATGCAAGCCCTTACCTATATTACAATTCGGTGGGTTACTGTAACCATTACAGTCGAAACACAAACCACTATCCTGATGGCAAATGTTGGCACATTTTACTGGACATTTGGTACACTGAAGATCTGATGACGTATAGGTACCATGTGGGCATTCTGGGAACAAAATGGGTTACAATTTTACTGCATTTCAACAATGAGCAAAAGCCTACTTGTCCAAAAGAAAATAATGCGAAATTCACAAGAAGATAGCTTTTACATAAGAGTATATTTACAAAACAAAATGGCCGCCGTTGCCATTACACCAATATTTTTAAACATTTTAGAATGATTATTGATAGGGAACTGATACATAACGTCCCTCTATAATATCATTGGACTAGAAGCATAAATTAAATATACCTACGAAGTGTTTCCCCTTCCTTAAATAAGAGTTCTTTTTATTGAGTATGTCGAGCGGGTTAACTAAGGAGGCATTAGTGCGATAGTTCTATCACAGTCACTCTCATTTTAACTCTTTTTCTCCTAACAGACGATAACAACGTTGATTCCACCAGAATATGGTAAATAATTACGGAGAGAAAGAGTTAATCATCATCTTCCAATGACATGCCGAGACTTCAGCGATCATTGTCGAAAGATAATGTGTCCCCTTCTCCGACTATCAACTATGGCAGAATTTCATTCAAAACTTGCCCGTGGACCATCAAGTGAAAAAGCTACATAAATGCAATAATAAAAAATAAGCCTGATAAGTTTAATATGCGAAAAGGTATCGACTATATTTTATAACTATTTGTATATGTTTCCGTAAAAATAGTTTTAAAATAGTCTACGAAAGAATTACTGTAGTCCTACTATTTAGATAGTTTAACTCTTTCTCTCCTAACCGACGATACAAACGTTGATTTCATCAGAATGTGGTAAATAATTACGGAGATAAAGAGTTAAGAAAGAAGTTCTCTAGTCCTACTATTTAGATAGTTTAACTCATTCTCTCCTAACCGACGATACAAACGTTGATTCCATCAGAATGTGGTAAATAATTACGGAGAGAAAGAGTTAAGAAGTTCTCTAGTCCTACTATTTAGATAGTTTAACTCTTTCTCTCCTAACCGACGATACAAACGTTGATTCCATCAGAATGTGGTAAATAATTACGAAGAGAAAGACTTAAGAAAGAAGTTGTCTAGTCCTACTATTTAGAAAGGATGAAGGTGGGTGCATTGCTGGGAGAAGTGAACAGATTGTTTAAAACTATTCAATATAAACCGGCAGCGGACAACGGCTTTGTCTGCACGAGATGTGAAAGAATATACGGGTCGCAACTGCGTTTAAGTAGTGATGTGAAACAGTGCACTCATCCTTAATCTTCGGAATAGAGTCTAAATAGAGAACATTGTTAATATCTTTCATTATATCAACTTGAGGGCTAGAAATAAATTATAAATTGTATTACTTTTTTCCCCTAAACAAAACAAATGATTTATCAGATATTTTTTTTTAAACATTTAATAAATCATTTATAATTACATATACTTAAATTAACACTTGTTATTTTGAATTTTTAATTACCTCCATAAATCTCCACTTCACATAATGTGACAATCAACTCCGTGCTCACTGTCACTTGGGTTAGGCTATTTTTAGCTGGATCAACAACAATATATACAGGCAATGGAGTTGCAGAAGAAGGGTTAGTGTAGATAAATTTTTGAGATCCAGAATTTTCTCCAACTAAAACAAATCCTGCGAGTCGTTCCATTTTAGCTAAAAAAGAAAATGTACTGTAACGTTTGCAATTATATATATATATATATATATATATATATATATATATATATATATATGTATATATATATATATATATATATATATATATATATATATATATATATATATATATATATATATATATATATATATATATATATATATATCATGGGCGTAGCCAGGGGGGGGTTCTTGGGGTTCAAACCCCCCCCGAAATGAAATCCCCCCCCCCCGCCCTGCGGGGGGGGGGGGTGAGACGGAATTAAGTGACTGATTTTTGCTTTCATATTGTTTATTTTAGGTGAGATTTTAATACTAAATCATCACTTACCACAGCACAGCCGAGGCAGTTTTGAGTTAAAACCCTCTACCAGGGGGTTTTGAGTTTAAATCCCCCTACCAGGGGGTTCTGAGATTTAAAAAACACCTATCAGGGGGTTTTGAGATACAAATCCCTCTACCAGGGGGCTTTGAGTTTAAAACCCCCTACAGGGGGTTTTGAATTTTAAACCCCCTACCAGAGGTTTTTGCAGTTAAATCCCCCTCTTGTATAAAACAAAACAAAAAAAAATGCAAACAACAATCCACAAATTCCAACAGCACAGTTGCGGAAGATTTTGATTTTAAAACCCCCTCCAAAATTTACGATAAACCCCATCTTCAATATAAAAAAAGCAAATTACACACTCAAAATTCTATGAGCGTAGCCAAAGGGGTTTTGAGTTTAAACCCCCTCCCCTCCAGTTAGGGTTTGAAGCTAAAAAGTACCTCTTCAATATAAAAAAAAAAAGCAAATTACACACTATAAAATCTATGAGCGTAGCGAAAGGGGTTTTGAGTTTAAATCCCCCTTCTCCAGATGGCTTTTCTTTAAAGTTTAAAACCCCTCCAGATGGTTTTGAGTTTAAAATTCCCCTACAGAGCGTTTTGAGTTGAAAACCTCTCTCTTCAATATTATTTTAAAGCAAACTACAGTCACCAAATTCTATGATCGTAGCTAAATGGGGTTTTGAATTAAAAACAAAACAAAAAAACTCCAGAGATTTCTTAGTTTTAAATCTCCTCAACAGATGATTTGACGAAAAAACTTTCATTTTCGATATAAAATCTAAAGCGAAATACAGGCATGTAATTCCAAGAGCGTAGTCAAGAAAGGTTACAAATTTCTACCAGTGGCTTGGGCTCCATTAATAAAGTGTGAATAGTCTTCTGCCGAAATTGAAAATCATTAAATGTGGCTCAACAAAGATGGCTAAGACAGATTTTAGGAGTCAGTCATAGAGATCGGGTCTAAATCAAAGAAATCATATGACGAACTGGGAGTCGAATCCTTAGTAAGGTTGTGACAGAGCGTCGCATGAGGTTTTGCGGGACATGTTCTCACACAAAATGAATTACGCAAAATAAGAGTTGCGGAAACAGCTTGCCGAAAAATTCGCCGAACGGCGCGAGAGGGTCTAAGTCAGTAAGAATAGCACATTAGGTTTTTGAAATAAAACTTTTTAATAGCAAGATAATGCACTGTAGATACCTCAGAATATGCATTTTGTTGGCTTTCAATACCAGAAATAGTGCTCGGCGGCGGGGCTTCGCCTTGCGCTAGGGGAGCGCTGCGAACTCCCCCAGACCCCCTTACTAGCAAGGGCGGGGAGTCTACGATAAACGTCTTCCGAAAGGGTCAGAATGTAATAAAGATTAATTATGTACACACACACACATATTTTATTATTTTTTTCCGCGGGGGGGGGGGGGAGAGTCAGGGGGGAATCCCCCCCCCCAAAACCCTCCCCGAAAAAAAATCCTGGCTACGCCCATGATATATATATATATATATATATAACAACAGGATAGCCAAGGCAATTGCTACCATGTCACGGTTGCAGAAAAGAGTCTGGGACAACATATTGCTGAATAGCAGTACTAAAGCCCTAGTCTACCGGACCTGTGTGTTGAGCACCTTGCTGTACGGAAGTGAAACATGGTCAACCTACTCATGGCAGAAAAAAAAGCTGAATGTCTTCCACCTCCGATGCCTAAGGCGGATCTTCAAAATAAGGTGGCAAGATAAGATAACCAATGATGAAGTGCTACAAAGAGCAGGGTGCCAGGACATCCGCTCTGTTATCAGCAGCGCCGACAAAATAGCGCGAACAAAATAGCGCGAACAAAATAGCGCGGACAAAATAGCGCGGACAAAATAGCGCGAACAAAATAGAGCGGACAAAATAGCGCCGACAAAATAGCGCCGACAAAATAGCGCGGACAAAATAGCGCGGACAAAATAGCGCGAACAAAATAGCGCGGACAAAATAGCGCGAACAAAATAACGCGGACAAAATAGCGCGGACAAAATAGCGCGGACAAAATAGCGCGAACAAAATAGAGCGGACAAAATAGCGCCGACAAAATAGCGCGGACAAAATAGCGCGAACAAAATAGAGCGGACAAAATAGCGCGGACAAAATAGCGCGAACAAAATAACGCGAATAAAATAGCGGCGACAAAATAGCGCCGAAAAAAATCCGATGATCACGTCTTGCTTTTCAGAACTACAACAAGCAGGAGCTGATTAAGACCTGATAATGCGCCAAGCTTTTAAGATATGGGGCCCCTTGTAATGTAATGTAATAGTTTTTTAATAGCTCTTTCTTCGAAACGATTGAAATTATACCTGAAAACAATCTTGGGTGTCCCTAAGAAACCCTTAACTTGCCTGTAGGTAAATTCAGCACTGCGTGCAAGCGTTGTTTGTATTACTTGTGATAAGTACTTAAGATAGTAGATACATTGGAATGTACTTTTTTTATAAATCATTCGAGATGAGTTTTTGCTTCCCTTAAGTTTTTGAAAGAAGGGGGGAGGGGAATATTATATTCTTAAACCCAGACCTACTGATATTTGTTTAGACACTGATTATAAGACTGCAGATGAACTTACCATTTCTATTGTATAAAACATATCTAGTTATCTCTGAAAGTGGTAATGTCACAGACCACGTTGGTTTTAAATCTCCGATATTTGTGTGTGCGCAGCTTCCGGCACTAAAGTTTGAGTTAGTGTTTCCGTCTACAGCATTAGAAGCACCAGATGTACTAATGTAATCACTTGTTTGCCAAGTCTTTTGTTTCAAAGCAACGTTACGACCTGGAACATAATAAACGTAGCTATTAAAGTTATAGGCAAAGACGTCACATTTTTTTAATTACTGAAAGACTGACTATTGAAATCTTTGAATAGTTGATCCCGCCATGTCACAACATTTAATTAAGAACACAGTCTCAGCATTTTCCAGTATTTTGGAAGCATATCTAATAAATGTTTTTTTTTTTTTTTGTTTTTGTTTTGTTTACTTTGTAAAATGTTTGACATGTTTCGGGTGTTCCTTCAGAGTTGACGTTAATCTATTTCCTCTAGTCCAAACCTCCCGCAGGACGACTGGGGATGGCAGCGGGCAGGGTATGAACCTGGGACGATCAAGACTACCGAACTACAGTCCAGAGTTCATACCGCTGGACCAAGCAGCCGTATTGGAATACTGTTTAAGTTTTAACCTTGAGACTGAAGATGATACCGAACTACAGTCCAGAGTTCATAGTTTTAGTTTTAACTTTGAGACTGAAGATGATACCGAACTACAGTCCAGAGTTCATACCGCTGGACCAAGCAGCCGTATTGGAATACTGTTTTAGTTTTAACCTTGAGACTGAAGATGATAAACAATTTTTGGGGTAAAAAGCAACTTAATAGAATTGTCTAGGACTAGCAAAAAATATTATTGACATTAGGCCTACCTCCATTGATATACAGCGAACAAAGCGATGTTTGTCTTGTCCCAGTGACGATGATAGTTTGAATAGCTTCTTTCAGATCACATCTAATGTCTATTGTATCAGTGTCCACGAGGAAATATTTCTGGTTCAGACATTCGAGTTTTGATGAAGTTGATGCAGTTTTACTAAACTGTACGATAAATCCAGGTAATAAAGCTGAAAATTAAAACTTATCATAATTAACTACAGGTTTTTTAAAAGTTCCTCGTTGGTACAATTATTAAATAGTTTTGATTTGTGTCTGTCTGTGCTGTTTAGATCTCAAAATCAAGAAAAACCGATTCAAAATGAAATGTAATCAGATTGCGTAGATTGAAAGTTTAGAAGTAAAGGTTAGTTCTTGTCTTCTAAAAGCTAACCGTTTTCTTTTGAAATTTATATTACAAGTATTTTATCATAAAACACCAGGTTTACAATATTACAGTAATGCAGTAATAAAGTAATTGAGAAGAGGGTTTAATTAAAAAAAAATGTTTTTAACATTTATATGTGCACTTGTGTAAGTTGTTAAAATGTTGTTAAGATATATATATATATATATATATATATATATATATATATATATATATATATATATATATATCTGTCTATGGCATTTCACGTCTCGAGAGACCGTCTTTTCCCTTTGCAACTTCTTGTGTGACTAAAGAGGCCAATCCTTAATACACGGCTGCGATCGCAGGTTGTGCATATATAATCACCAGGCGCCGTTGCATTTTCACCCTTATTTCTGCTTCTGTTGTGTATGACATCTGCAATCCGTGACCCTTCCTTTATGCTCTGTCTCCATGTGGATCTATCCAGTGCCACCTCTTTCCAGTTGCCAGTGTCGATTTTGAAGAGCTTCATGTCGCGTTTGCATACATCCGTATAACGTAAAAGTGGGCGACCTGCGGCTCTCCTGCCTTCTATTAGATCGCCATACAGAATGTCCTGTGGAAGTCGACCTACTGGCATTCTACGAACGTGGCCAAGCCAGCCAAGGCGTCTGCTGCACCCTGCTCTTTGTAGCACTTCCTCATTGGTTATCTTATCTTGTCATCCTATTCCCGCACTGAGATACATGGTGCGCACTAGACACTGTTCCACACGAGCGTAGAACAAGAGGAAGAGGAAATGGAGACATGATAGTAAATGCCAGCTTATTTAGCTGAATCAAACTAGATTTAGAACACTCTGACATTCTGTGGATTGTGTGTGTTATTTATTTAATCAGTAAAATCCTTATCTATGTTATCATTAACCTGTTGAGTGTTTTCCTGGAAATTGCAAACCACCCAATTTATTCACAAGTTCACAACTCACTAGAGGTCTAGTTCTTCTTTCTGAGAGAATTATACAAAAAAAAAGAAAGTTTTCTTTTTGTTTATTTTTAATAACATAGATAAAAATACTACACTTAAGGCTTACAAAAAAAAAAATATTATTTAATTTTAAAAAATAAATCTAGATTCAAAAAATTTTTTTTACAATTATAATTAATGGCAAACTCATGCTTAGTATTCATAGTATGAAGTCATCAATGATGGACATTTTTATAATAATTATAATAATTTATAGGGCTATAGTGCTGTCACATCCGATATTTAATGAAATGATGTTTATTTTTTAAATAAAGGGTCATATACAATTTGCGTTTTTGAGAATGTACTTGTAAGTGCCCCTATAACCGTTGTGCATTCTCTTATCTTTTAATGAAATGGGTTGCCTGCGTCAGCCAGGAAAACCAATGACTTAGCATATTTTAAGTCACAGATCAACATGCATGACTACATTGACACATAAAAAGCGTAGGATGTAACTATCTTAATTTTGAAGAAACGTCTGTAATCTATAAGTAATACCAAAAAGCTTCAAACTCATTATGGCTGCTATTGTATTGTTTAAAGTTTTCAGACTACATACATGTATAAATAAAATACACTATGTAATCCTACGCAAGCATACATCCAGTTTTCGATGCGTTATCAAACTGTATATATTTTGAAGAGAATTGGGCTTACACCTATAATATGTCACATGGGCGTAGCCTGGAGGAGGGGGGTTCAAATCATCACTTGCCTCAGACCTCATTGTCCGAAAGGGAAACTTTACTTAATGCCCCAGTGTAGCCACCTTAAGCAAACAACAGTCACCAAATTTCATAAGCGTAGCCAAAGGGGGTTTTAAGTTTACTCTCCCCCTCCAATAAAAATCTAAAGCAAAACTATAGTTACCATTTCCTACCAGTCGCTGGACTCCATTAATTAAGTGCAGTGAATAGCAGTTTTGGTTTTTGAATTTTTTAGCGGAAGAGTAGCAAGCTAATTGCACTGTAGATACCTCAGAATATGCATTTTTTAAAGCTAAAAAAAAAACGGAAATTATGCTTGGATCCGGAGTGGGGAGCTCACAGCGCTCCCCCATACTCCCTAACTGTCGTTGGTGGTGTGTACAGTCTTTCCACTAATTAAAAGAAGAACCTACTCTAGGCTTTAAAAAAAAAAAACGCCCGAAAGAATGAAAGGTCAGAATTGTGATAGTAAGTGTATGTGTTTTGAGTGGCTGGTAGTGCAGTGTGTGTGCCTGTGTATGAAATGACCAGTGGACCTTAAGTGTACATGGTCGAGTGAACAGCAGTGTGTCAGGACCGTGTGGAAAAGGAAGTCAGTTTAGAGAACAAGTGGTTAGAGTAATAAAACAGAAATAGAGACTAATAAAATAATGGACCTCATTCACCAATCGTAAACAAACAACATTTAGTCACGTGATCTTTTTGATAAAACAACGGGAAAAACTGTCACGTGACAACCATCATGAATTAAACATGAGATCGTAAATTATATAGAAGAGATAGAGCACCACGTGGCTAAATGTTGTTTGTTTAGGATTGGTGAATGACGTCCATTGTGTTTATTGAAGCTCGTGTAGTTTTAGTGTGTCTACAAGAATGTAATGAAGATTAACATATACATTGCAGAGGGGATAGAAAAAAAAAACACCGAAAAAATCCTGGCAACGCCTATGATATGACATACCATTCATTTGTGTGCCGGTTTATATGGTAATGCCCGTATCGATTTTGATACCCAGTCCGTCCCTGACAGAGGAGGTATTGTATGTAACAGAAATATGTGTAACGTCGTTTTTTTTTTATATTGTTCTGTTTTGTTTTGTTTTTTTAACACATGATACAGTTTCAACTTGCCTGGATCTTTAACAGCGAGTCTCAGCCAAGTAAAAACATATGTTCTTTTAAAAGTGACAGTTATAGATTGAACCGTGTAGCTAAGACATGTGGTATCATCTCTGTCTGTCAGTATACTATCATTAGGTGATAGGTTCGTATTTTCCAGCACTGTCAGATCTTCTGTAAAACCAACAACAAAATACTATGGATAAGAGAATGTTTTACATGTTTCGGATGTTCCTTCAGAGTTGAAGATAGTTTACTTCCTAGTCCAAACCTCCCGCAGGACGACGAGGGATGGGAGCGGGCAGGATTTGAACCCTCGACCGTCGATAAATCCGAACGACAGTCCAGCGCGCAAACCGCACGACCAGGCAGCCATCCTGAACACTGTACCTACTGGGGACTGAGTGGCTCGACTTCCGAACGTGGGGTCCTGAGTTCGAATCTCGGTGAAGACTGGAATTTTTAATTTTTGGGATTTTTTTTAGAGCGCCCCAACTCTAATGGGTACCTGACCATAGTTGGGAAAAGTAAAGGCGGTTGGTCGTTGTGCTGGCCACATGACACCCTGTTCGTTAACCGATGGCCACAGATGATCTGCTCTATAGATCGCGATCCCTTGTTTAAATTATACTTTCGCTTGTTTCTACATGTACATCTACTTTCAAGTTGAATCGGTGTACATTTATACATAAAGGTATATTACGCTTTGTTTTATGTTAATCTCTAGTTCTTCATTAAGAAGGTAAAACGCCCACAACGGTCTTAATTATTAATCGCATAGATGCTTCAATTATTTTGATTTATTACATTACCAGTTATCATAAGCACAACTCTGCTTATCCCCCCCCCGCCCCCCCCCCCCCAAAAAAAAATATTAAAATGTTATGATACGATTAGGAATTAGTTATTTGTTTCGGAAATAAAGGGAAAAGTTTTACTTAGCGACGATGACGTAAAGTTTGTTAAAAAGTAAGATCACTCCAGGCGACGCTAGAAAGAAGACGCTTTTCTTATCACAGTAGGAGTAAGAAGCATTATATAGAATAGATGTTTATTTGTTTGTAAATTTGTTTTACATGTTCCGGTTGTTCCTTCAGAGTTGAAGATAGTTTACTTCCTAGTCCAAACCTCCCATAGGACGACGGGGGATGGGCGCGGGCAGGGCTTGAACCCGGGACCATCGATAAATACGAACGACAGTCCAGTGCGCAAACCGCACGACCAGGCAGCCATCCTAGATGGTAGTAATAGACAACATTTGACGGCTCCCTCTTTGTGTATTAAAAGTATTTATTGTTTTAACACCAGCGTTGACTCCATTTATCGATTGTTAGCCTTTCGTCGGTGTTTATGTTCAGCATTGAGTTCGGTGTTCATGTTCAGCATTGAGTTCGGTTTTCATGTTCAGCATTGAGTTCGGTGTTCATGTTCAGCATTGAGTTCGGTGTTCATGTTCAGCATTGAGTTCGGTGTTCATGTTCAGCATTGAGTTCCGTGTTCATGTTCAGCATTGAGTTCGGTGTTCATGTTCAGCATTGAGTTCCGTGTTCAAGTTCAGCATTGAGTTCGGTGTTTATGTTCAGCATTGAGTTTGGTGTTCATGTTCAGCATTGAGTTCGGTGTTCATGTTCAGCATTGAGTTCGGTGTTCATGTTCAGCATTGAGTTCGGTGTTCATGTTCAGCATTGGGTTCGGTGTTCATGTTCAGCATTGGGTTCGGTGTTCATGTTCAGCATTGAGTTCGGTGTTCATGTTCAGCATTGAGTTCGGTGTTCATGTTCAGCATTGAGTTCCGTGTTCATGTTCAGCATTATTGAGTTCGGTGTTCATGTTCAGCATTGAGTTCGGTGTTCATGTTCAGCATTGAGTTCGGTGTTCATGTTTAGCATTGAGTTCGGTGTTCAGGTTCAGCATTGAGTTCGGTGTTCATGTTCAGCATTGAGTTCGGTGTTCATGTTCAGCATTGAGTTCGGTGTTCATGTTCAGCATTGAGTTCGGTGTTCAGG
This sequence comes from Biomphalaria glabrata, assembly GCF_947242115.1. Classification (NCBI taxonomy): domain Eukaryota; kingdom Metazoa; phylum Mollusca; class Gastropoda; family Planorbidae; genus Biomphalaria; species Biomphalaria glabrata. The sequence continues at coordinate 2,139,458 of NC_074715.1, read as the reverse complement.
TTCAGCATTGAGTTCGGTGTTTATGTTCAGCATTGAGTTCGGTGTTCATGTTCAGCATTGAGTTCGGTGTTCAGGTTCAGCATTGAGTTCGGTGTTCAGGTTCAGCATTGAGTTCGGTGTTCATGTTCAGCATTGAGTTCGGTTTTCATGTTCAGCATTGAGTTCGGTGTTCATGTTCAGCTTTGAGTTCGGTGTTCATCTTCAGCATTGAGTTCGGTGTTCATCTTCAGCATTGAGTTCGGTGTTAACTTCATTTGGATTAGTTCCTATTTCATGTACTCATCACCGCGGAAGCGCTTAACAAAAAATTACTAAAATAGTAAAAAAGAAAAATTAAAAATACAGTACCTACCATGTTGACATTTTAAACCAAACCAGCCTCTAGCACATTTTCCAAAACTAAGGCACGTACCATCAGGATTACAACCAGAGTCACAGTGACATTTGAACTCTTTGTTTGGTCCAAACCAATTATCTGTTGAAGGTAACGGGAATAAATAAATATATATATTAAATATACATAATTAGTTAACAAACTGACAGGTGTATATAAATTCAAGCTTCAGGAAACGAATTTTAATATAGACACGTAACATACAAAAATAGTTTGAATAAGCAAAATACAAAATTAATACTTTAAAAAAAAAAAAGCTTATATTAAGTGTGGTTGTACCAATTAGCTTGGATCAGTCATGTGATTAAATTTGTAAAAGATCTAAATTAACAACAATAAACCTGTGCGATTACAAATATTTTTACCAATTGTTTTTGTTTAGCGCAAATTTTCGCTTTTAGCATTGTCAATACGCTATGTTCCTATCACTTGTCTGGACCAGTTGGAAAGGGGTTTAGAGAGAAAGAAGGAGGTATCTGTGTGATCGCTTTTTAAATGTATTTAAAAAAAAAGAGCAGCCTGATTTCGATCTAGAGGACTAAAGCCTTCTTGAGCCAACACTGTAACCATTATGCCAGGGAGTTGCTTATGAAAAAAAAAGGTTTTATGGTTTTTAATTTTTTTTTTATTTCGACGAACAATAAATGGGATTAATTCAACGTGAAATGTAGATTTCAGTCTAGTAAATTGTCTTTCCCTTGTTCGAGATACCAAACAAAATATTTAATTACCAATAGTTAATTGACTATATGGTCAAATTATTTTTTTTATTGATTCTTTTCAGGCAGGTAAAAAAAAATAATCTCACAAAATTTCAGCTTGATCCGAGATTGGGTGTGGGAGAAACAAAGTGTACAAACGTTTTGTTATACAGACAGATAGAATGAGTTGATATAAGTTTTGTAACAAGAAAAACATTTAAAGTACTTTTTAAAAAACAAAGCTTATGTTAAGCGTTTGGATCAGTAGGTAATTAAATTTGTGAAATACAAAAAGCAATAAGAAAAGGGAACGACCTGAATTCGAGCTTGGTTTTTCCTTCTTTTGTTTTAATGCAACAACTAGACTGACTGTATAGGTGTCGTAGGATCTGGTCGAATTTTTCTGGGATGCCGCATTCTCTAACTATTTTCCATAGTGATTCTCGGTGGACACTATCAAACGAAACTGATCGTTAGCCGTTGTTGGTACTCAAGACTTTGTTCTATGATATTTCGTATCCATCGTATTGTCCGAGATCTCACTGGAGCAAAGAGTGGACATGGAGCACCGATAAAAGACAAGCAAGGCAAAACTTTGTTAACGAAAGAAGAACAGGATGCAAGATGGGTAGAGCACTTTAAAGTGACCCTTAACAAACCTTCGCCAGACCTGACTTACACATTCAAGGACCCCTCTCCGGACATTGATCTCAAGGTCAAGACAGACCCAATAACTGCTGAGGAGGTTACCATGGCCATTGCAGTGCTAAAGAATAACAAAGCACCAGGGCTAGACATGGTCTCAGCAGAAATGCTTAAACATTGGGGACAGTGCATTGTTAACAGAATGACTGATCTCTTAAATCTCTGTTGGCGAACTTCAAAAGTCCCCGAGGACTGGCAAAAGGGAGTGATTGTAAAGCATCCAAAAAAGGGCAACTTGTCAGACTGCAACAACTGGAGGGGCATTACTCTCCTCTTTGTCCCAGGCAAAGTTTTCAGCATTGTTTTGTTGAGACGGCTTCAACAGTCTGTAGATGAAAGGCTAAGAGAAGAACAAGCAGGTATCCGAAGAGGCAGATTATGTACAGAACAGATCTTCTTGAGATGCCTTCCATTGATTTATTACAATGTATTATCTGTATATTAACTCCATGTACATAAACTTACCACTTTTAACTCCTCCCACCCACAGTCTGCAATGTTTGGTTTTTTTTCGATTTTTTTCGAAATAGTTTCTTGTATATGGAAAAACTTTAATTAACTTCTAGATCCACGTGAAATATAAAACATAGAAAAACCCCAAAAAGACATATAACTAATGTTTACCATTTAACAACACTCTTCTAAAAGTATTCTTACCTTGTGTAAAAGCCACCTGAAAACATAGTAAACTTACTATGAACGCCGGCGTGTTTCTGTGTAAATCCATTACTCACCGTTCACAGCTATGTTTTGGTATGTATAATCTCTTAAACACTATACTCGATGCTGTTTTGAAATGTAACGGGTTCGTTAAAGATACAGAACAATACTAATGACTACTGGATATGTTCCTGCATATTACATTACCTCATGTGCACATGTGTTATATAACAGGATATTTATGGTTCTTATCTGGTTTCAACGTACACGCATCACCTTCATGACATGGGAAGTATACTGCAAAAGGGACATAATGCACATTTATTTCGATCATGATGTATGATCAACAGTAGTAAAGATATCTCTAGGTTGTCTTTCTTATATTATGTTTCTTCTCCCCCCCCTCCCCCTATTTGTTTGTCATTGCATAAGAAAACCCCCCGGCAGTGGCCCCCGCCTTCTCTCTTTTAAATTCGGCTCCGACTTAAGTAAACAGACAGTAAAGCAGATATTTTCACTCTTTAATTAAATACCTGACGAACGAAGGACACAGCTCATAGAAAAGGCGCGGTCGTTGAGTGGTAAAGCGCTGGGCTTCTGAACCGGAGGTCCTGGGTTCGAATCCTGGTGTAGACTGAGATTATTAATTTCGGGATCTTTAGGTAATTTGGGTAATTTTAATTTAACCCTTCTCTAATTGGTACCTGACATTAGTTAGGGAGAAGTAAAGGCTTGTAATGTGTATTTGTGGCCTATAGTGGGTGGTCGGATCTAAAATCGGTGCAATACGATATTTGTACAATGCTGGACTAGTGCTTGGGGGGGGGGGGTAGTTCTACACTGGTCAGTTTAGTATTCAGAGGGGACGTGTTTCGTCATGGGGGGGAGGTGGAGGGGGCGATTGCCCCCTCCCCACTCGGCCTATCCCCATCCCCCCCGAATGACGAATTTTAGTAAAGAAATCAAAATCACACAGTTCGTATATGAATTAACTACTTAATGTAAAAAAAAATATATACTAATTATTGATATTTCAATATATTTTTAGGTTGTTTTGTCCTCCCTCTAGTATGTTGGCCGATTTGAATTCCATAAGATGATAAAAATGTTGTATTGATAAAACCCATAACTGAAAGTGTATCTATAATGTTGAAAAATTTATACTAAAAAGGAATGATCTTGAATTTATGATATGTCTAGCTCAGGAATATAAAAAATGCAGCTTTAGAGCCATAAAGGAGTAAAGGAAGTTTAAAAAACAACAACAGAAAAGCTTTTTAATAAAGCTTCTTGCCTAAAATTGTTGGTAAATGGAAATCATTTTTTCGTTCTAAAATTATAGCCTTTAGAGGTGAAGCTTAAGATCTATTGCCAGATGTCTTTTATTTTACCTATCTTTGGTGCTTTTTTTTAGGGGAAGATGTACTTGAAGGCAAAGGATATATAAGAGTTGGCCTACCTACTGACAAAGTGGTGGCTTATTCAACTTGGTCTTTACCAAAAGCATAACACGTTCGACAATGGAACAGACGACACTTTCAAAACGGGCAAATTTATTAAAAATAAAATCGTAAAAGAAATTAATGTTAAGTGATTGATACGTTTTCAAGTTTGAAATCCAGAAAAGGAAAAAAAAAAAAACAACAGTGTAATTAACTTAAGGTTGCATTGTTGCAAAATTGAACTAGCGATAAATTTTAAGAACTGAACTCATTTTATAGCTGTTTAACAATCAATTAATATAGTTAGTTATAAAGTATGTGTATTATGGCTCAATTAAAAAAAACGAAATCTTCTGATGGGAGGAGCAGGGGGGGGGGGGTTGTGTGACACCCTGAATTGACCGCACCGGGTGACTCCCACCCTAGTGACGACACTGGATGCCACCGCATTTGTATCTGCTCTTTTACCTTAGCGAACTGATCACTCCATATGTCCTTAACAGAGTCCTGCGCTCAAGGGACACAACACTTATAGTTCTGTCAAGTTTCTGCCTCAAAAGTTACGGTTCGCGAGCTCTTTTAGTTCAATGATCTTGTTATGTTATCACAGCGCCCTGGGCCTACATTATGTCTAGTGACAGTTCTCAATAAATGAAATGATAATTATTATTATTTCAAGGTCAGGCGAGACTCCACTTCCTGGTCTGCGATTAGCAGAAAAAGATTGTAGAAACCACACTGACTTAAAAAAAAACAAGGTTACAAAAGACAGTTTGTGTGGAAACACAAACTCAAAATCGGCCCCCGAAAAGGTCCATCCATGCAGGCTTCAATAATTTCAGAAAGAACATGCAAATGAAATTATATCAAAGACAAATGAGAGATAAGAATGGAGAAAGAAGGTTAACAGATCTTGTGTAGTGCCCCAACGGTCCCGCAGATCAAAGGATAGGTGAAAGTGAATGTAAAGTTAGATGTGAACCTGGCCTAACTAGTTCCCCTTTCAGACCTTGTGGTCTATAGGGCAGATAATGTAAAGTTCATCTGTTTATGTGGCCTACGGTTAACGAGGGTGTCATATAGCCAGCACAACAACCAACCGCTCAGCTACCGCGCCTCCTCTGGCCTAACTGAAGTCGTCTAAAATATTATGATGTCGGATTTTCACTATCTTTTCTAGTTTACGAGATCTAAACGGGAAGGACGGACAGACGAACAGACATTTCACACAAAACTAATAGCGTAGAAATTGGAGAAAGTAGAAAAAAATCTCACTTGTGGTAGATCCCCTTCAAATTGAAAGATGGTGACAATCAAGTCAGGTTTTTGGACGTAGTATGCTCCTTTAGTAAAAAATGAAACATGCATTATACACATTTTTCGTTTTAAAATAAAAATGGAAAGTAATAGAAATAGCAACTTCATTTCGCAATGTTATCACACTAAGCAGAAGTTATTTTTACGATAGAAAATTGGCTGTCCAAAGAAGCTATTGAAACTACTGTCAGCTTCACATGATAGTATAAGGAACGGTATATTTTTACAGTTCTTCCTCTAAGTATTAGCTATCAAGAGCAGGGTAAAATAAGGATGGGTTTCGGCCCCAACACTATTCGGTATTGTTTCATCTGTACTCTCCAGAGCAGCGGTTCTCAACCTTTTATGCTCGGCGACCCCTTTTTACAATCCCCCACTCTGCCGCGACCCCCCCCCCCCCCGCAAATACACACAGCAATAGAAGAATAGACAAAAACAATCAATTTTTTCGATGGTCTTTGGCGACCCCTGGCAAATCGTCAATCGACCCCCAGGGAGTCGCGACCCACAGGTTGAGAACCCCTGCTCCAGAGCCTTTAAAAATCTAGTCGATAGAGTATATATATATATATCAACAGTAGATCTGATGGAAGACTTCTTAAACTGGCTTGACCTAAACGAGTAGACGACTTATCCTAATTAGGGAACTGATGTTTGCCCACGATATGGTTCTCACTGCCGTTCGCAATAATGATTACAAAGGCTAGTTAGGATAGTTCAGTCTTACAATAAGTCTCAACAAGACAGAAAAAAGGGCATAAAACGTCACAAAATATACCGAGATCTGTGATTCATTCTATTTCTATTTCAACAACGACATCATATTCATATATAGGCCAAACATATTTTTCATACATTTTTCAACTTGGAGACAACTTTACATCTAGACTTATTACCTTTACATTACACAATATATAGAACTAATTTTAAACTTTTAAACAAAAGGTCATTTTGGCCTATTATGGTAAGAGCATGTAAATGTACTGGGTCATGGGCGTAGCCAGGGAGTTAAGTGACTGATTTTTTCCTTTGATTTTGTTTTAATTGAGATTTTAACACTAAACCGTCACTTGCCCCAGCGCAGCCAAAGGGGTTTTGAGTTTAAAACCCCTTACCAGGTTTTTTGCAGTTAAATCCCCCTCTTCTATACAAAAAATAAAAAAAAAAAAATAATGCAAACGACAATCCTCATATTCTAAGAGCATAGATAAGTAAGATTTTGATTTTAAAACCCCCTCCGAAATTAACGAAAAACACCCTCTTCAACATATCAATACATCAGTCACCAGAATCTATGAGCGTAGCCAAGAGGGTTTTTTGTGTTTAAAACCCCACTGCAGGGGTTTCCTGCTAAAATACTTCTTCAATATAAAAAAAAGCAAAATACACACTAGGAAATCTATGAGCGTAGCTAAGCCAAGGGAGGGGGAGGGGGATTGAGCTTTAAAACCCCCTCCTCCAGAGGGCTTTTTTTCAGTTTTGAGTTTAAAATCCCTCTATAAAGAATTTTGAGGTTGAAAACCCCTCTCTTCAATATTATTCTAAAGCAAACTAGTTACGAAATTCTAGAAGCGTAGCTAAGGAGGCTTTGAATTTTAAACAAACAAAAAAACTCGGGCATTGAAGATTCGCATTTTGTTAGTTTAACCCCCCCCCCCCAAATGATTTTGACGATAAAACGTCCGTTTTCGATATAAATCTGAAGCAAACTACAGTCACCCATTTTCAAGAGCGTAGCCAAAAGAGGTTACACATGTCTACCAATGGCTGGGCTCTATTAATAAAGTGCAGTGAATAGTCATCTGCCGAAATTGAAAAACACTAAATGTGGCTGAACAAAGATGGCTAAGACAGATTTTAGGTGTCAGTTATAGAGATCGGATCTCAATCAAGGAAATCCTATGCCGAACTGGGAGTCGACCCCGTAGTGAGGTTGTGACAGAGCGTCGAATGAGGTTTTCGGGACATGTTCTCGCACAAAATGAATTATGCATAATAAGAGTTGCGATGACATGGAGGCCATTAGGAGGAAAGCGCAAACAGTGACAACTTGACGCCACACATTCATGGAGGTCATCAGAGCAGGTGGGAAGAGGCTTCAGACATTACCAGTGACAGATTTTTGTGGAAACAGCTTTCTGACAAATGAGCCAAACGGCGCGGCAGGGTCAAAGTGATTAAAAATAGCACATGAGGTTTTTTAAATAAAACTTTTTAAATAGCAGGATAATGTACTGTAGATACCTCAGAATAAATCATTTCGTTGGCTTTAAATATGGAAATAGTGCTTGGCGGCGGGGCTCCGCTTCGCGCTGGGGGAGCTCGCAGCGCTCCCACAGACCTTCTTGCTAGCAATGGCGTGGAGTCTACACTTTTTTCACTAAGTTCAGGAAGAACATATTCTAGGGCACAATAATTTTCTTCCGAAAGAATCAAGGGTCAGAATGTTTGTTTAAGATTAATTTAGTATACAAACACAAACAAATATACATTAATATATATATATATTTATATTTATACATAGATATTTCGCGGGCGGGGGTAGAATCCATCCTTCCGGAAAAAAAACAACTGGCTACGCCCATGTATCATGTTGTCTAGCTGATTTCATTTTATTTTTTGGTCTATATTTATTGCTTTACTCCAACTAAAAATCTCACATACCTCAATTCAATCAATTATTATTATAGCTTTTATATAGCGCTACTTTCATGCTTATAACATGCTCAGAGCGCTTTGGTCCAATCTCATTTGTGGACCAGTGGGGGGGAGGGGGTATCTAGGAGTTGGTTTTCCGTGCTGCCTTTAGGCGCTCAGTAAACGCAACTCTGCCCGAGTCGGGTGTCGAACCTCGAGCCCTCTTCTAGGTAGCCAAGACAAGCCAAGCTCAAGCTCACTTAGCCTCTCGACCACGCTTCCCACATTGTCGTAAACAAGTAAATACACAAAATACAGGCTTGGCTAATTAGTCTCTATTGACTGAGAAAATAAATCAGTTATAGATCTAAGTCAAAAATTGATTAGTGCACACTTACCTTTGTAACACCTTCTATGACAATTAAGTTTCCACTCATGGTTTGCTGTAAAAGTGGTGATAATGGTTTCTTTGTGTACGAAAAAAAAATCAACCGATAAACGCCTTACTCTGAACCAATGACGCTCGGTGAACGGGACTTATTTAAATGAAAAGAACTATAGAAGCTTAGTGCGCAAAGTTGGTAGTCCATTTATTTATGTTTATTATAATTATTTAAAACCCTGTTACTAGCAGCTAACGGCTGTAAAGATTCATATGAGATTATCTGTTTTACATTCAATAAATATCGTCTGCTACCATATGTGTCACTTTGTGTATTCTAAATTCTAACCCTTTGTCAAGTTAGTAATTAAGAACTCGCAAAACAACACAGGTCTAGAACCTGAGCAAACATCTAAACATTTAAGGGAAAATCGAGAGGACTGTCCAGAACGCATAACATACGACCAGAAAGCCATCTTGCAAATGCAATTAAGGTAGAAGTCTGTAAATGGCTAAAAGAAGGCAGCCTAGATATAGTTTAACATAATAGTTTAACACAAGAAGACAGACTACCCTATCGTTTAACATAATAGTTTAACACAAGAAGACAGACTACCCTATCGTTTAACATAATAGTTTAACACAAGAAGATAGACTACCATATCGTTTAACATAATAGTTTAACACAAGAAGACAGACTACCATATCGTTTAACATAATAGTTTAACACAAGAAGACAGCCTACCAGATCATTTAACATAATAGTTTAACACAAGAAGATAGACTACCATATCGTTTAACATAATAGTTTAACACAAAAAGATAGACTACCATATCGTTTAAAAAACATAATAGTTTAACACAAGAAGATAGACTACCATATCGCTTAACATAATAGTTTAACACAAGAAGACAGCCTACCATACCATTTAACATAATAGTTTAACACAAGAAGACAGCCTACCATATCGTTTAACATAATAGTTTAACACAAGAAGACAGACTACCCTATCGTTTAACATAATAGTTTAACACAAGAAGATAGACTACCATATCGTTTAACATAATAGTTTCACACAAGAAGACAGTCTACCATATCGTTTAACATAATAGTTGAACACAAGAAGACAGTCTACCATATCGTTTAACATAATAGTTGAACACAAGAAGACAGCCTACCAGATAGTTTAACATAAAAGCTTGACACAAGAAGACAGCCTACCATATCGTTTAACATAATAGTTTAACACAAGAAGACAGCCTACCAGATAGTTTAACATAAAAGCTTGACACAAGAAGACAGCCTACCATATAGTTTAACATAATAGTTTAACACAAGAAGACAGACTACCCTATCGTTTAACATAATAGTTTAACACAAGAAGACAGCCTACCAGATCATTTAACATAATAGTTTAACACAAGAAGATAGACTACCATATCGTTTAAAAAACATAATAGTTTAACACAAGAAGATAGACTACCATATCGCTTAACATAATAGTTTAACACAAGAAGACAGCCTACCATACCATTTAACATAATAGTTTAACACAAGAAGACAGCCTACCATATCGTTAAACATAATAGTTTAACACAAGAAGACAGACTACCCTATCGTTTAACATAATAGTTTAACACAAGAAGACAGACTACCCTATCGTTTAACATAATAGTTTAACACAAGAAGATAGACTACCATATCGTTTAACATAATAGTTTAACACAAGAAGACAGACTACCATATCGTTTAACATAATAGTTTAACACAAGAAGACAGCCTACCAGATCATTTAACATAATAGTTTAACACAAGAAGATAGACTACCATATCGTTTAAATAACATAATAGTTTAACACAAGAAGATAGACTACCATATCGTTTAAAAAACATAATAGTTTAACACAAGAAGATAGACTACCATATCGCTTAACATAATAGTTTAACACAAGAAGACAGCCTACCATATCATTTAACATAATAGTTTAACACAAGAAGACAGCCTACCATATCGCTTGACATAATAGTTTAACACAAGAAGACAGCCTACCATATCGTTTAACATAATAGTTTAACACAAGAAGACAGACTACCATATCGTTTAAGATAATAGTTTAACACAAGAAGATAGACTACCATATCGCTTAACATAATAGTTTAACACAAGAAGACAGCCTACCATATCGTTTAACATAATAGTTTAACACAAGAAGACAGCCTACCATATCGTTTAAGATAATAGTTTAACACAAGAAGATAGACTACCATATCGCTTAACATAATAGTTTAACACAAGAAGACAGCCTACCATATCATTTAACATAATAGTTTAACACAAGAAGATAGACTACCATATCGTTTAACATAATAGTTTAACACAAGAAGACAGCCTACCATATCGTTTAACATAATAGTTTAACACAAGAAGATAGACTACCATATCATTTAACATAATAGTTTAATACAAGAAGATAGGCTACCATATCGTTTAACATAATAGTTTAACACAAGAAGACAGACTACCATATCGTTTAACATAATAGTTTAGCACAAGAAGACAGACTACCATATCGTTTAACATAATAGTTTAACACAAGAAGATAGACTACCATATCGCTTAACATAATAGTTTAACACAAGAAGACAGCCTACCATATCGTTTAACATAAAAGTTTAACACAAGAAGACACCCTACCATATCGTTTAACATAATAGTTTAACACAAGAAGACAGACTACCATATCGTTTAAGATAATAGTTTAACACAAGAAGATAGACTACCATATCGTTTAACATAATAGTTTAACACAAGGAGACAGACTACCATATCGTTTAACATAATAGTTTAACACAAGGAGACAGACTACAAGATCATTTAACTATTGTTTAATCTTGTGGAATAAGAGACAAAAAAAAAGAAAAAAAATATAAACGAAGACTGCTACTTACTTTGATTACAGAAGTCTCCTGTATAACCTGGAATACACAAGTTACACTCTCCGTTGACTGGATCACATTTCTGTTCACTACATTTTGTGGAACAGTTAAGCGAACAGTTTTGTCCATATGTGGTTTCATTGCAAACTGACAACAGATGTTAAAATAAATTAATCTACAAAGCAATATAGGTGGCGGGGGGGGGGGGGGTAGATTCGAAATAGGTGGTGTATATATATATACATATTTTTTTTTTCATTGCTTTTTTTTTGTGACGGTACGCACCGGTACGACGTACCGGCACCTTTTTCAATATTAATTTATTATATTGTTAATTTGTTAAAATTATTTTTTTTTCAATTGCGCGGAATAAGAATTAAAATATAAAATGCGAAACTGCTTACCGCATATTCATTTCCGATCATGTTCGTTTTTTTTTTTTTGAAGTAATGCTTTTAAAATTTCAAAATTTGATTGTAATAATTAAGACTTAAAGAAATTAAAACCAGCGTAAGTTAGAAATTGATAATTTAATTAATAATTATTTCTTAGCCCACTTTGGAAATAAAAACAAGTACCAGGTGGCCGAGACTCGCTCGGTTAAATAATTTCTTAAGGAAGGTTATATACCCGAATTCATTTCTGGGAATATTTTTGTAATTACGAAAATGAACGATCGGATAAAGACTACTAATCTGAAGAGTTGCATTAGTCTTCTGTTAGTTCATTAAATGTGCAATATTTTCTGAAAATGTTTTGTGAACTCCGATCATATAGTAATTTTTTGTAGGTTTTTATATTTGTGAGAACCAGAAGTCTGCAGGATTGACTGAACACATATACTCTAAGACACTCTAAGTAATAAAATATCGCCATCTTTCTTTAAATTACTTACGATGCCAAGGCAATGATTGTTTTTCAATATGAGCGGACAGTACGATAGCCTTCATCAAAAGCAGCCGCTTGCGCATTATGTTCACAATTGCTAAACCGTACTTAAACATGGTCTTAAAAGATGCTGTCAGCTGCGCTCATGAAGTTCCATAGGAATGTCTTTTAGTAAATGTACCGATACATACAAACTACTGAATTTTTTTGTCACACAAAATATTTGTCATATGGGGGGGGGGGGGAAGGAGGGGACCATCAACATATTCTTGAACCCGGGCCCACGGGTATCTTGCTACGCCACTGAGTTAAGGTAGTAAAATTTTATTAAGTTTAAAAAAATCTGTTGTAAATATTGTATGTTCACAATTTCTTTGCCATATCACAAATCGAGCCTTCCCAAACAACTTCACCTCCCGGACAAAGCCCAGTACCTTTCCAGGGTGGACATTGATCAGCGGTTTTGAGCTGTGTGCTCCAAAATTCACCCTAATATCCAGTATCTGGGGCAATCAATGAGGATATTTTCCAAGGTGAGACAAGAGTCACAGTACTCACAAAGTGGGGGCTCCTCTCTCTTCAGCACAAAGTAGTGCATGATGTATGTGTCAGCAATTCTAAGTCTGGACATGGTCGTGCTTTCCAGCCTTGTCAGACCCTTAAATGTCGGCCGCCACCTGACATCCGCCACAATCTGTCTGAGTTTGTTGTGGGTCTCAGCCTCCCAACGATCCTGCCACTCTGGATAGGTGGCAGAGGCTATACTCAGTCTCAGGTCCGAGCAGGGAATTTTTGTTCCTGACACCGCATGATTTAGGGCTCTCTTTGCTTCATTGTCTGCCGTTTCGTTTCCCTCTATGCCCACATTAGAGGGAATACAGATGAAGGTGACATCCCTAAGGTTGTTTTTTTGGCTCGTATGTACCAGAGGAAAGTCAGTCATCATCCGCCCCTGTCTGATGATTTTACGGCCATAGGTGCAAGTGATATTGCATGTAACTCAGCCGTAAAGATGGAGCAGCCATCGGGGAGTCTACGGGAGATTGTTTTGTTCCGAAAGGAGCAGGCACACGCGACCTTTCCCTCCATTTTGGATCCGTCTGTGTAGATGGTGCCACAGTCTCCGTAGCTCTCCTGCAGTTCCATAAAGTGAACTTGTAGTATTCTTCGGTCTTTTTTTTTTTAATTAGGAAGCGATAAATTTAATTTGGATTTATTAGTCAACCATGAAGGGGTCTATGGGATTTCTATTTTAGAAGTTTGGTCAATGGGTGGGTTTAAATTTTGAATGGATTATCTCAATCGATAGCCCAACGGCCCAACAGCTGTATGACGTTAGGCCTTCGATAATTTAATGTCGATAACAACAATTAGTTTATATAATGAGATTTTTATGTCGTCCTACACTGTTACTAATAGTGAGAATGTGAAAACTCTTACCTTTATCACATGAGTTTCCATAATATCCAGGTTTACACATTGGACAAAATCCAGATACACGATGACATTTACTCTTAACACAATTTTCACACGTTTGCATACAGTTTATACCGTATCGACCCAATGTACATTCTGAACCAGAAAAAAAACATTAAAAAATACTTTAAAAAAAAACAAAAACAAAAACAACACACAATACACTAGATATTAGTATGTGTATATTGGATCATACATGTATTTAATTTAACTTAGATCTAGATCTAGAGTCTAGATACTATTACGAAAGATGTAGATCTATATATTATAAGAATTAGTTCAAGGGCTGAAAAAGCTTATTAATTATTGTATGTTAGTATCTTATATAATATTTAATATTCCCATTATAGGGCCTCATCTTGCTTTTCTAATCATAGTGTGTTTCGAAGGTTAATTTTTATGAAATAATAAAATGAAATAACTATATTTTGGAAGTTCGTGTTTTAAAGTAAAAAAAAAAAAGACCCTACTAAATTAAGGATTAGAAAGATTTTAAGTTCTGTGCATGCGTAGCCTTTCGGTCTTGTCTAATAAATGAAACGCGGCAATAAATGGGATTATAAAGTACGTCAGGATGTCTAAATTCTTAGATACAGGCCTAACAAACGACTTCATATACAAAATTCTTTTGAAACACAAATATGAAGATTAATTTTATTAAATAATACAATTAATGGAATATAGGTTGTATTTTCATGTGTCAATGTAAAAACCTATCTTTGCGAAGTGTAGTTCTTAAAATTAGATTTAGATCCCTCATGTTAACTTTTTATGACGGTCTTAAGCTTGTTTTATATTTTATAAAGGCACATTCCTCGTTAAAGGCCAATTCCTCGTCCCATATGCTAGGACAAATTTGTACAAATGCTCCTTCTTCCCTAGTGCTATTTGAGCATGGAACGGGTTGCCTGAGCTCGCCAGGAAAACCAGTGACTTGGCAGAATTTAAATCATTGGTTAATATGCATGACTAAATGCATGACGCGTAGGACGTAATCATCTTCTTTTTAGAGGTAACGTCTTTATTATATAAGATAAGATAGGGCTACGGTACCGTTTCAGCGTGTAGCCAATAAACATTTATGCCAAGTATTAAAGTTTTATCGAGACATACATACATACATATATTATGCTTTGTATTATATAATATATATACAATGCTTTTTTTGTGACGGTACGCACCGGTACGGTCTACCGAAATCTTTTTCAATGTAGGGAAAAATTATTATTTTTCCTCTATTTTAACGTTTTTTATTAATTTTATTAGTAGTTAAAAGTTAGGCACTCTATCACTGAGTACCGGCAACTATTTGTTTTACATGAGCACTATACAAAATATATATATGTGTGTGTGTGTGTAGTGCTTATTTTTTGTAAAACAAAAAAGGTGCCGGTACTGATTACATATCTTTAACTACTAAAAATTAATAATATACGTTAAAATACAAGAAATGTAATATATTTTCAAAAAAGTGACGGTACGCCGTACGGTGCGTACGTCACTAAAAAAAAGCCCTGTGTATGTGTGTTTGTGTGTATGTATATACAAATATAAGTGGAATCAAAACTGAGTATCTATATCATTCACATTTTGAAAGACTATAAGAGATAGTATATGCCCTTACCGTTAGTACAATTAGGTGGGTCACTGTAACCATTACAGTCGAAACATAGCCCACTATCCTGATCGCAAACGTTGGCACATTTTACTGGACAGTTGGTACATTGAAGATCTGTTGTAGTATATGTACCAGCTGGGCATTCTGGGGAAATATTTCCGATAAAATACCTACACATTTACATCAGATTGATTAAATGGACAACGTGGAGCAGGAAAAACGTTATTATCTACCTCAATTGTAGTTATAGATAGAAAATATATCATAAACAAATATCATTAAATGTCACATATCTACATTATTAGTGAAAAACCCCCCACAAATCTACATATGTGGTTACCAATCAAAAGATCTCTTACACTAGCAAACGTATTCGCATTAACTCTTTCTCTCCTAATCGACGATGCCATCGTTGATTTTGACCTCTTTAAATTAAATTAATGTTTACTTTTTTTAAACTTGACTGAATTATATAAAAAGACCATGCATTTCCCTCTATACCAAAAACAACATTTTCTATAACAAACCACAAAGCTATTGAAGCCCAATCATAACAGGGGTAGTGAAATAGTAGAAATGTCGTCTTCTGAGTCTTAGTGAACACACCATGAAAGAAAAAGAAAAAACTATAGAAACAATAGATTTCATTGGTTCTCTACTAGCAGAGTGGTTAGCGTGTTGGCTTGAGAAGGCTTTAGCCAAAAATTACAATTTGGTCGTTCCCTCTTTTTTAAATTTTATGAATGTTTTTTTTTTTATATTGTTACTCTAGATCTATTACTAATCTAAGGACTAATTTTATTACATTATCGTAATTATTTGATACAACTATGCTTAATGTAAGCTTTGTGATTTTAAGGAAAAGCATTTGTTATATTTGTTAATGAAGATATTATATTAATTCTTCAGCAAAAGTATTATCCTCTGCTTCTATTGGAGCTTGAGCTGCGTTGTCAGATATAATTTCTGAAAATTCAATGACATAACAATATTCCAATTTCATTGTTACAATTGTTAAAATTTCATTGTTACATTCACACTTATTAATAATTCTGTTACCTCCATAAATTTCTACTTCACACAATGTTACTAGCTCTTTTGTGCTAATCTTCACTTGGGTTAGGTTGTTCCTTGCAGGATCAACAACAATATAAACAGGCAAAGCACTAGCAGGGATAGACGGGTCGGTGTAGTTAAACATTTGAGATCCAGAATTTTCTCCAACTAAGTCAAACCCTGCGAGTCTTTCCATGTAAACTAAAAAAGAAAAGGATTTAAAATGTACTGTAACGCTTTCATTTTACACAAATTGAGGTAAAGATACAAAAAGAATAGCTTTCATCACACCCGGGCCCAAGATCAATAGTAAAGAAAAAAAAAGTTGAAATAGAATTAAAATAAAATCTCTCTCTCTCTCTCTCTCTCTCTCTCTCTCTCTCTCTCCCTATATATATATATATATATATATATATATATATATATATATATATATATATATATATATATATATATATATATATATATATATATATATATATATATATATATATATATATAATTCTCTTCATGGCCTAACCATGCCAGGTACCACAAAAAGTAATGGAAAGATAACACTTGTATTTCTGCAAGTCGGGCTAGAGTCACCCCATATAGCTTTTGCGGCGAAAAAAAAAAAGAGGGAGAGAGGAGGAGAATAAATAATCTTCTCCGTATTCAATAGTCACTAAATAGCAGGGCCGGACCTAATAATTGCGGCTTCTTATGCGAGACAGATTGTGCGGGCCAAGTTTGGGTAGGGATACGGATAACAAGTGAAACTTAAGAGTTTGTATTAGAAAATACATTCGTCTTTGCATTATATTCATTGTTTACTACGTACAGAATTACTTTACGAGCCTTCAGCATAGCGATCATGTTTTCTACATATATCACGGTTACAAGCAAGGTTTACCAAATGTTTCAATGCTTCGAGAATTATAGTTATCAATAATTGTTCATTAGTTTAAGGCGAAAGAAGCTTTTTTCACCAGATTCCTCAATTACTGGTATTATATAATGTTTTTTTATCGCACGTAGGATTGGAGCTTTCCATATTTAAAGACACCTCTAAATGTCAATTTAGTCTATGTTTCAAGAGATTTTTATGAGTTTTTAGAAGATTTTAATAATTTTGGGAGATTTCCAATACTTAAAAGTGCGGGACCCGCTCCCGTCGCATAGGTTGTAGTGGTCTAAAGCCAGCCCTGCAAAATAGTGGTGTATGCTACGCCACGGGTTGACTAGTAGAACTATATTTTTGTACAAAGTTTAATATTTCTAATAAGGATTTTGTTACACAAGAGTTTCTTTGAAAAGACCTATATAATTAATTTTATGGTAATATTAAAAACCTGATCATCTTTTCTTGTGTTTCAAAATTTGTATAAGTATGTCCTGTTTTTGACCTGATCCTAAGCTAAGCATTTTAATGGTATGGAGCCCATTTTAATAAACACATGACAAATGTTATTGTCCTCTTTCTTCCAAACGTTTAAAAATATCTTGTAATTTTTTTTTTTTAGCACTAAAGGAAGCGAGGGCTCTAAGTTATAGCTTACTTTGCCTAAATTGCTTAAATTGATAAGCCAAGCACTATGTACAAGCGTTGCTTGTAATGATAGTATTACGTGTGATAGGTATCTTATCTTATATAATACATATGTTACTTCAAATAGAAGATAATTACATCTTACGCTAGGTCACTGGTTTCCTGGCTAGCTCAGGCAACCCATTCCATGCTCTAATAGCACTAGAGAAGAAGGACCATTTGTACAGACTTAGAAGGCTAGATCTAGCTAATGAATATTAATCAATAAACTATTGTAAAGCCTAAGGCTTTTCTTTAAACCAAATTTAGACTATTTCTTTAAAAAACTAAAACCGAAAAACAGCCAACATAAAATTGCTCTGGCTATTTATTCTGATATTTACTAAATATACGCTAATGGGATATGTTGCTGCATATAAAAATTATATATGTGTCAGACGCGAATAGCCCGAATTTTCAGTTAAAAAATGAATAAATGCTGGTTTAATAAGAAATTAAAGAAGCTTTGTAAACAGAAGGAAAACCTATAACTAAAATTTAACGAAACTAAGGCAAATATATATATATATATATATATATATATATATATATATATGCCTTTGATTTGGTGTTCTTCTAATTAGATATGAGTTTTTTTAAAGTTTTTTTTCTATTGTTTTTGTTGTAAATGTATTGATAAATTCAAGTTTACTTTATTCATTTTTTTTTATTTATTTTATTTTATTTTCTTAAACTAATTCGAGATTTTAAAAGAGAGGGAAACAATATTATAAACTTAAATACAGACCCACTGGCACCTTGTTAAGACTGATTATTAAGAGTGCAGATAAACTCACTATTTCTGTTGTATAAAACATATCTGGTGATCTCGGAAAGTGGGAATGTGACGTTCCACATTGGTTTTAAATCTCCATTACTTGTGTGTGTGCAGCTCAAGGCACTAAAATCTGAGTTTGTGTTTCCATCTACAGCTTTAGAAGCACCAGATATACTACAGTAAGTAGTTGTTTGCCAAGTCTTTTGTTTCAGAACAACGTTACGACCTGTAACATAATAGTGAATCGGGACAGTAAAGTCATTTACATGAAAAAAAAATCACATTTTCCTTTGTAATAAAAAAAATATCACAAAAGACAGGGGTAATTAATTTAATTTTCTCACAGATCAAAATACAATTAAGATATAGGATAATTCTATGATTGCCAACTGGAATTTCCAAAAAAAATTGACATTGAGTCAGGATAGAATAGCAAAAAATAAAAAAAACAGATTTTATTTTTGCCCCAAAACAATACAGTCCCGCCCATTATGAGGGGGGCACGCTGCCTCGGGAGCTATCCTCTGGGGTGGGAGGGGGCGCCACACGCAGTCTATATTTCTATGTGATGTTATAAAAAATTGGGGGGGGGGGGGGGAAGCCAATAAAGTACTTTGCCCTTTACGCCTCTGGTTCCACCACATGTTGTTCATTGACGTTTAATAGCTTTATACTTTTTTTTTATACAATCGAAAAAATGTCATGTCTTACTAATGCGCTATGCATTCATTACAATAACTAGTTTGTTTAATTTCTTGCATAACTATTGTTGTCTAAAAGATTACGAAAATTAGTGCGCTTATGTGTGTGTGTGAGTGTGTGCCAAGTACCCACAAACTTAAACAAAAACTGAAATATGTTTAGGCGTTATCAACCGTACTTTTTCGGAAATTCGAAACTCTAATTGAAAAAAAAAATAGATACATTTTATTCAAAGAAACAAATTCTACTAGATCTAAATTTTTATATATGAATCTAGATTATATTCTATTTCTGTTTATTTTTTTATTTCCTTTAAATCTATCTCTTGATATTTTAAGAGCTGATTCACGCCCTGTCATAATTATCGCGAGTGTTAAAGATCAAATCTAGATCATTTTCCAATATTTCAGAAGCAAAATCAAACGAATATTGAAATTTTGTTAAATTCATATTCTTATGACTGAAAATGACAAGTTTTCTTTTAAATAAAGTGCGACTTAATAGAATTTTTAAAGACTAGTAAAAAATATTTTCTATACCTCCGTTTATATACAATGAACAAAGCGATGTTTGTCCTGTTCCATTGATGATAACAGTTTGAATAGCTTCTGTCAGATCACATTGTATGTCTAGTGTAGCATTGTCCACAAGAAAATATTTCTGGTTCAGACATTCTATTTTAGGTAGGCCTATAGTTGCTGTAGTTTTACTAAAATATATAGTAAATCCAGGTAACACAGCTGAAAGGTAAAACGTTATGTCAGTAATTACAACCTTATGCGGAAAAAACAAAGACTAGTCTGTCACGTTTAGACCTTAATTACTATAAAGGCTATGAAAATTAAATTTAAACATAAATTGGAAGCTAAGGCGCAAAAGGTTTTTGTTAGTTTTAGTGGTCCAAAAGATAATCTTTTATTTTTCGAAATCAATTATGCAACCCTATCGTTTCATAAAACACCATGTTTGAAATAATACAAATAAAAGTAAGGGGGAGTGGAGTTATATATATATATATTATATATATATATTATTATTAAGTTTTATTTTCTAATATTTATAAGTACAGTTTAGCAAGTTCTAAAAAATGTTACAAAGATATTGTAATAACCTGAGGGAGGTAACTCAACGCGGCAAAGATGTGTATTCACGGGACATCACAAGCACATAAAAAAACATCTGTCCTTAGCACAGAATCTTCATATCGGCTCTAGGCTTGGACTTGGACGGAACATGGCCGTGTGAATTGCAGGGTTATAACTATTAAACTATATATGGCGATCTAATAGAAGACAGGAGAGCCACTGGTCGTCCACTTTTACGTTATACGGATGTATGCAAACGTGACATGAATCTCA
This sequence comes from Biomphalaria glabrata, assembly GCF_947242115.1. NCBI lineage: Eukaryota > Metazoa > Mollusca > Gastropoda > Planorbidae > Biomphalaria > Biomphalaria glabrata. The sequence goes on along the minus strand of NC_074715.1, from coordinate 2,118,836 downwards.
TCAAAATCGACACTGGCAACTGGAAAGAGGTGGCACTGGACAGATCCACATGGAGAGAGAGCGTAAAGGAAGGGTCACAGATTGCAGATGCCATACACAACAGAAGCAGAAAGAAGGGTGAAAATGCAACGGCGCCTGGTGATTATATATGCCCAACCTGCGATCGCAGCTGTGTATCAAGGATTGGCCTCTTTAGTCACACAAGAAGTTGCAAAGGGAAAAGATCGTCTCTCGAGACGTAAAATGCCACAGACAGATATATATATATATACAATTCCATTGATAGGATCCATAATGGGGATGGAACCCTGGAAATTCAAGTTATTAGCTCGACACTCATTACAGTTTCGGAAACTTCCTGACTTCAACCTACCAAACCTTTTCTTCTCAAATTCGATTTAAACCCGGCTACCTATGTAGAGATTATATAATGCAGAGTGCGTGAAATAATTGAATATAAAATCAATGGTCATTTTAATGTGTTCTGAGAAATTTTGTTTTAATTTTTTTTTTACGCACAAAAAAAAATTCAATTTACCTGGATCTTTGACTGTGAGTCTCAGCCAAGTAAAAACATAGGTTCTGTTAAAAGTAACAGTTACTGGTTGGCTCAAACAAGTTGTATCATCTCTGTCTGTAAGTACATTATCATTTGGTAATAAAATCGAGTTTTCAAGGACTGTCAGATCTTCTGTAGAAAAAACAACAAAATACTATAGACGTAATCATTATGAAAGTTATATTTGCAATTTTTTCTTATTCTGGTTACATATACATCAGCGAACAATGAAACATAAAACTTGAAAAATATATACATTAAAATAAAATAAACTATAATAATGATTGTCAAGAGACCGAAGATTAATGAGGAATGCAGTATTCCCCGTGGTTACGCAACTTCCAGCACAGGTAGGCTATAACCATTGTCCGCCGGTGGTCTATTTAGATTTTGCATATCCGCCTATGTCTGTCCTCGGTAGAGGAAACTTTTTTTTTTTGGTCTCAGATGTGTTTTCAGCAACCTTTGGCATACGTTCGTTCCCCATTCGGGATACGTACTCTGCCCAGCGTGACTGTCAGACCATAAGAAGTCCCGCTATACTGTCCATACTGGCGTTCGCAAGGTCATCGCTGTTTGTAATGCGGTCTCGCCACCGTATGTCCATGACCACTTCATATATCTAGGAAGCATAGTATCCAATGACGAATTGATTTCATAGGAAGTTAATAACTGTCTGGCACGGGCCAGTAGCGCGAGAGTTTGGCGGAATAAATCTAATCGCCTGTCTAGTCACCAAAGTAAAGGTCACCTACACGGCTCTCCGCAATTAAAGTGTAAACAGTTTATAAAACACTAAAAACACAATAATATAATCATACATCGGCAAATTCAATTATTTTTTTATTTCATAATTACACAATTAATCAATCTACTAAGTGTTTGTAAGAATCTGAGAAATATTAAAATACAAAATAAAAACAATGAAAATACATGAATCGCATCGTATCGTAATACTTTAGTAAATACCCTTTTTATAGTGTAACTTTCATTCTTATTACATTCACAGAGCGCTCTGGTCATCAAATTCTGCATACGCCGCCGCCTCTTTTAGTTAAAAACGATAGTTCCAGATATTACTATCTACTCAGCATCAATATCACTGTAAATGGAACCTCCCGCCCCCTTCCTTAATGTCGTAGATCACTTTACAAATCTGGGAAGCATAGATTCAAATGACGATTTGCTTTTAAAAAAGGTTGATCACCTTCTGGTCAGGGCCAGTATTGGACACCTCCAAGCAAGAGTGTCGAGAAATAAATCTCTCTGCCTACCTACAAAAATCAGTGTCTACCAAGGAGTGGTTCTCTCAACCCTTCTTTGTGGATCTAAGGATCTGAGACAGGGATACGATACAGAAAGCAACTAGGATTTTTTGGACGTTTTCACGGAAGATTTATTTCGCTAACTTACTCCTGGAGGCGTGCAAAAACGATACTGGCCCTGGCCAGATGGTAATAACTTTATTTAAGTCGAGGCATCATTTCCTAGATATGTGAAGTGGTCTACCACGAGACTTTCTTTCCACGCCAAAAAGGCCAATACTTTTAGGTAAAAGATGCAATGTAAATGACTCAACGTAAGTTTCAGTTTTCTAGACTGTATCTTATCTTATCTTATATTATGAAATACAGACGTTACTTTAAAAAGATGATTACGTCCTACGCGTGTTTTTGTATGGGAACTTAAGAGACTTTTCGTTTCTAATCGCATTGTACAAAGACATTTAGAACTAAAAGGATAGCAACCCTTCTGAATGGGACTTTTTAACTTGACGTCAAAGGAAAAATTTGACAACGCCTACGTCACTAGGCTTACTGCAGTACACTATAACATTTTTTGGCTAACAAGAACAGGTTTTGATAAATCAATAGGCCTAATTCAAGATTTGCGCACCATCTCATTGTAGGCTCTATTTGCCTTTTCACCCAAGTTAAGACCACTTACATGGATCTTCGCAATAAAGTGTACACAAACTACAAACATAAATCACTTAAAAACACAATAACCACAAGGTTTCAAAAACAGATTGTGTGGAGACACAAACTCAAAATCGGCCCCCGAAGTGGTCCACCCAGACAGGTAAAAAAGGAAGGTTTTCAATTAGTGAAGCGTATCAACTAGTGAAGAACCTCACTACCTTAAACCATTTAAGAACCAACACAATACAAGGGAAAAACAATAGATGTTTAACTGAGGAAAAAGATGTGTTAAAAAGATGGACGGAATACTGTTCAGAGTTGTATCACTTTGAAATCTCAGGAGATACAGAGATACTAAATGTCCCGGCAGTATCCAACATTGGCGATTATCCGATTCTTCGCTCAACATATGGTGAAATTCTACAGGAAAAAACATACTAAACGCACTCTATACGATTCGCAACAAGATCAGGCAATCAGGAGAATCGCCCAAACCTTGGGCCCAATCAATCATATTAACCCTTCCAAAGAAAGGCAATTTAAAACTCTGACAAAACTATCGCACCATCAGCCTCATAAGTCATCCCAGCAAAGTCCTGTTAAAAATCATATTAAACCGGCTAAAACCGATAGTAGACAACATCATATCAGAGGAACAAGCAGGTTTTAGTCGCAGCACAACAGAACAAATTCTAAACCTCAGAATGCTATGTGAGAAATATCTCCAACACCAAGAGAATCTTTTCCATGTCTTCATTGATTTCAAGAAAGCTTTCGATCGAGTATGGCACGGGGGCACTCTGGGCGACAATGGAAAAGTGCATCATAAATAAAAACATAATTAAAGTTATCCAGAACCTCTACAAGAATGCCACCAGTGCGGTGTACTTCAACAATAATATTGGGGACTGGTTCAAAACCACAGTTGGAGTAAGACAAGGCTGCCAACTTTCACCAACACTCTTAAATATCTTCCTTAAAACGATGATGGAAGATGCCCTCGAGAGCTTTGAAGGTACTGTTAGCATTGGAGGAAGAAGAATTACTAACTTGCGCTTCGCAGATGACATTGACGGCCTAGCAGGGACAGAAGAAGAACTAATTTCACCTACAGATATCTGCTGACTGGTATCTTGATGACGTCAATGCTTGCTCGAGGCTCGCTGTAAACTTTCATATTTCATCACACTAAAAGCTCTTGGGGCTGACAAAAAGAACAAATAAATTGTGGTTTTATTTCAGCTGTTCAAATCTCGGCTTCAAGGGTTGAATTGCAGTGTCCACAAGTCTGAGAACTGATTTATCCTGTAGTTATCTTCAGTATGTCAAAGTGTAAAGTTTTCCACAGAATTATCATAATACTTTCTTCTTTGACGTTTGGCTGGAAAAATTACAACATGCACCATGTTTGTATCAAATTCCTTTTCTGTAACAAGAATCTGAAACTAGTCCAAACCTCCCGCAGGACGACGGGGGGATGGGAGCGGGCAGGGTTTGAACCCGGGACCATCGATAAGTCCGAACGACAGTCCAGCGCGCAAACCGCACGACCAGGCAGCCATCCTTTCAGGAGATTTCCATGAGCTTTTGAAAAATCAAAATGGTTTATAATGGTTTAATTTAATACTTTACATCTAGAATTAGTGCGTGGCCTATGAAAGTAGGGGGGCCCACTGCGACCTCATAGGTTGCTTAAGACCGCCATAACGTCACAATAGATAGACGACATACTAAATGAAGACCGCATGAATCGGGTGCAATTTTTTTATTGTTGGATATTTTTTTTTAATATACGGTTGATTTTAATCCTAATTAACATTGAAACCCAAATTGTTTTGACTTATTAATTATCACCACTACGCTTATCCCATAATATTTAATTATTAAAATTCATAATTCAATAAAATAAAACTAAATACTTACGATGTTGGCATTTCAGACCAAACCAGCCTCTGGCACACTTTCCATTACCCAGACAAGTACCATCAGAGCTACAACTTGACTCACAGTGACATCTGAACTCTTTGTTTGGTCCGAACCAACCATCTGTTGAATGTAACGGGAAGAAAATTATATATATTGGTAATGGATATACGTAACAGATTCTAGAAAATGAAATACTAACACAACAAAATGATGAATATTATAATCCAACAGAAAACATAGGATATTATCATCAATCATCCATAATTTTCCGAAAAACCTCTTTCTGAAGCGCTTTTGAACTGTACATTTACTCTCTAATCGGCCTTCTGGTTTACGACCCAAAAATCTTCCCATGAGGCTTATTTACTTTTTAGTTCCTCCCACGCCGCTCGGCTCATTAGGCGGCAAGCTTCCTCTGCAAAGATCAGTCACTGGCAAATGTCTGAAGCCTCTTCCCGACTGGTCCACTGTTCTGAGGTCCTCCGTGAAAGTGCGATGCATATACGAGGACGTCTCTATTTGGGCTTTCCTCGTATCGGCCTCTTTGTCATCGCAACTCTTTGTGTGCGTAATTCATTTTGTTGGAGAACATGTCCCATTAGCCTCATGGGACGCTCTGTCACAACCTCACTCAGTTCGGCATAGGATTTCATTGTTTGAGACCCGATCTCTATAATTGACTCCTAAAAATCCGTCTTAGCCATATTTGTGTAGCCGAATTTAGTCTTTTCTCAATTTCGGCAGATGACGTCCATATCAGGACAGAATATTTATGTTCACATGTTAAACTCTCATGTTACAAACGAGGCAGTGACCTACGCCCTCTGCCCCAGATTTTTCTTTTTGAATCGTGTATTGTCTACGCCAATAAATAATTGTTCAAAGTTTTAACTTCATGCGAGAATGTAAGAGAAATAACGAGTTCAAACATTTGTCCAGACAAATTGACACACAGACAGACAAATTGACACACAGACAGACAAATAGACACACAGACAAACAAATAGACACACAGACAGACAAATTGACACACAGACAGACAAATAGACACACAGACAAACAAATGGACACACAGACAGACAAATTGACACACAGACAGACAAATAGACACACAGACAAACAAATAGACACACAGACAGACAAATTGACACACAGACAGACAAATTGACACACAGACAGACAAATTGACACACAGACAGACAAATTGACACACAGACAGACAAATTGACACACAGACAGACAAAAAAGAACGAGATGGCATAAGCTTTATGGAAAATACAACACCTCCTATACACATGTTAAAGAGATATTAGTTGGTGCCTAACTAACGAATGCTAGATTTTTTAATGTAATTTTTTACACCACCCTCCCCCCCCCCTTCCATTTTGAAAAAAAATTCCTGGTGTTGATGGTCTGTTCGTCGATGATTCTATATGTTAATGGGGCATGCGAGTTCGTTGAAGACACAACAACAGAATGAATCAAGAATATACTTGAGAACGCAGGCTGATAACTTCCAACAATTTAATGAACAATAAAAAGGGCACAGTCCTCTGTCGTCGCTAGCCTAGCATCGTCCTCCAAGGTGTCTTGTCCACTACTCTTCTAGTTCCTAATCCTACTTTTTAATTACTCGTCACGTCACTAAGGAAAAACCCGATTAAACTCAACATCTACGCGTCTTGTGTCTTTACACTGGTTAACAGAATGTATACAATTATTATCATCAGTATTATATTTATAATGGCTCAGATTCACTGACTTACCTAATACCATTCCTCTCATTTGCCTCTAGCGATAAAAAAAAATAATAATCTCTATCTCTTACCTTGGATCTAGAACTAGTAAGGTATATTCATGATCGAAATCGCAGTGGTTAAGTTAACCATATACGATTCTGTACTCTCAATTTCGAAAAGTATGTTTTTTTTAAAAGACGACATAATACAAAATTAACACTTCCTGTTTGTGACCCGACAAAATAGCGTGGACAAAATAGCGCCGACAAAATAGCGCGTTCAAAATGGCGAGGACAAAAAATAGCGCCATTAAAATAGCGCGAAATTCCCCGACAAAATTGCGCAAGATAATGTAGCGCATTCTTGTATATGATGTGTTTAGAAGGTCCTTTAGGAGTGTTGTTGTTAAGGTCTCTACCTTTTTCAATATTATTAAATCTAAAAATATGCCATATTTGCTGATAAAGAGAGTACTTTAAATGTGTCCCATTCTCTTTGTTCCTTAAAGTTAAAAATTCATACAATATGTGTGTGATACACATGTGTTTTATTGTATGATCAGAAATCTTGATTATCTGGGTCATCTCTCTTTGATCAACCCGGAGCGTCATTAGCTACAACTTGGAAAACGTATTGCGTTTAAGGATTAGTTGGCGATCACATATCTTATCTCGCCAAATGTTGGTTTAATCTCAGGCAGTGACTGACCAATTCAATCACTGATTTTGCTATTTCCTGTCCGTCTTTGTCTAACACTATCATATAGATATCAAGGTTTAGAGGTGCCCATTAGAATTGTACACATCAATCAACTTCCCGTTCGCTCCGGAGAACACCCTTCATTACACAAGAATATAATCAACGACCTCCTTTCCTTGTTGAACATTCTATGACAAATATCAGCAGTTTTTTTTTTTCTTAAACGGTGTGTAAATCTGTATGGAAGTATCTTTTTGAAGTGCACTTTTGGAGTCTAAATAAATGATATATTTTGAATGTAGTCATATTAGCTTATTATAATTGTTGCATAATGTTTGCATATTTATATTTTAAGACGTTTTTTTCGCGCTATTTTGTCTGCGCTATTTTGTCGGCGCTTTTGTTCAGCGCTATTTTGATCGCGCTATTTTGTCGGCGCAATTTTGATTACGCTATTTTGTCTGCGCTATTTTGTCTGCGCTATTTTGTCTGCGCTATTTTGTCTGCGCTATTTTGTCGGCGCAATTTTGATTACGCTATTTTGTCGGCGCTATTTTGTCTGCGTTATTTTGTCTGCGCTATTTTGTCTGCGCTATTTTGTCTGCGCTATTTTGTCGGCGCAATTTTGATTACGCTATTTTGTCTGCGCTATTTTGTCTGCGCTATTTTGTCGGCGCAATTTTGATTACGCTATTTTGTCTGCGCTATTTGTCTGCGCTATTTTGTCTGCGCTATTTTGTCTGCGCTATTTTGTCTGCGCTATTTGTCTGCGCTATTTTGTCTGCGCTATTTGTCTGCGCTATTTTGTCGGCGCTTTTGTTCAGCGCTATTTTGATCGCGCTATTTTGTCGGCGCAATTTTGATTACGCTATTTTTGTCGGCGCAATTTTGTCTGGGAACCTTTCCTGTTTGCTCCATTTTTTATAGGCCTAGAAATTTACTTTTTTTTTAAACCATATAGATCTTGTTGTTCCTTCAAGGAACAGTACCAGGAAAAAGAAAAAGTGGTAAACAGAGAAATTAAGGGAAAGACAACATCAAAGAATGGACGGGCCTGTATTGAAGTAAGTTTTATCTAAGACAGCGAGAAATGGAGTGAGACTGTAAACAAATCTAGTGTGATCCAGAAACTGAATTTCACTAGGTGCGTTTGTCGACTACTAAGTGTCGGCAGCAAAAACTCAATACTAAGTTTGCCTGCCAGCAGTCTCGCCTTACTCAGGATACCATCCCTGAGGTTTCCCTCAGCATGGTCAAGTTGGTTTTTGATTATGTCAGTATAATGTGTTATGTTAATTTGGAGAGATTGCAACATCTGGGAAACTGGTTCAAAAACGGATAAATAATTGAAGAAAGAAAGAATTGATCTGATTTTTTAGTAAATTAAGTATAAACCATCTCGCTCGGGATTGTTACGGAATAAAATGATAACCTTGAAAGCATGACCTATATCAAAAACATGAGACGCGTGATGGACAAAGGCTGCAATGGAATATTTTTCACGAATTTTTGTCTCCATTAACACAGTTCTGAATGCTAGTCATCACGAAGCAGACTTCGTAGACTTAGCCGAGTAGTTTGTCATTAGATACAGATATTAAACTAAATTTAATAGATTTAACTAAGTCTGCTTCAGTCAATTCTAAAATAATGTACTTGGCCGCTTTCAATAATAAATCATAAACAATGATATTTAGTTTTATAGCTCGAGCATTTCTGAGGGTCACCATATAAAAAGCTTTAACTACTGCTATGTTTTTCTTTCTTGTATTTACCAGCAGTCAAGTCTGGCTTTCTTAACTCCATGGAAAACAGGTAGGTAATGCTAGTAACTAATTTTTTAGATAATGAGCCTTAAGATCTAGACCATAGACATAAAAGCACATCTAACACAAGAACTTGACAACAAGAGCTTCAAATAAATAATGTGGCGGTTTTCACTATAAATGCATCAATAACAGCCAATAAACACAATTGGCTACACTAACTTCAAATGCTTTGCTACACAACAGAACTGTCTAACTAATCACTACAAGTCTCTCTAGCTCGTACAGCTACATTTTCGAGGACTCAAAGGTATCACACAGTCCTTACTGCCTTGCTGTCCTGGACTCAACCGTCCTTTGTAACACATTGTCTCTCGTCCGTGAAGGCTTTCGGTCACATGACCTCAACACGGGTCATACTTGCCTGTACTAGCAGTACTGCCCCTAATTCAACAGCACTTGACCTGTGTGATAGGCCTGAGTCGTATGTGTCAGTAGACCGCACACATTAACCTTTTCAGTCCGGAACTGGAGTTACTACAATATTTTATGGTTATGAAACTAGACTTAAAAGATGGTAAGCAAAATTATCATGAACATAAACTTATTATTCTCTATAATGAGTGGCAGAAATAACAAAAAGACAGAGTCTATTGAAGATAAAGACTTTTTAGTTCTCTAGCCAAATTTAAAGTACTAGTCGACGGACGGCGTAGCATACGCCGCTATTTTACAGTGCCGACCTTAGGCCACAGCAACCTATGCGACCGCAGTGGGCCCCGCACTTTTATAGGACCAGCGCTAATTTTAGGTGTATAAATAATTAAATTAAACCATTTTATAACTTAAAACAGTTTTACCGCGGCCTCCTGTTGATTTAACCGGAGGTCCTGGAAATCTCCTGAAATTGCAAAGTATACGAAAAGGTCCTGGAAATATCCGGAAATTATTAAATCTTTTGAAAACTCATACAAATCTCCTGAAATATATAGACGAAAATTGTCATTTTGGGGTGTCATTCAATATGGAAAACGTCAATCCTACGCTCGATAAAAAAACACGACATTATGCAATGCCCGCAATTGTGGATTCTAGTTAAAGAAGCTTCTCGCGCCTCAAACTAATGAATAATTACTTGAGATCAACAGTTCTCGTAGATAGATTGAAAGATTTGGTAATTCTTGCTATTGAGCGTGATCTTTGTAGGAAATAGAATTTTAATGATGACACGCAAGGCTCGTAAAGTAGTTATGTACATAGTAAAGAATTAATAAAATGCAAAGACAAATTTATTTTCTAATACAAACTCTTAATTTTCTCTTATTATCCGTATCCCAACCCAAACTTGGCCCCACGAAATTCGTTTCGCATAGGTCTCTACAATGGTTAAGTCCGGTTCTGCTATTTAGTGACGGATGAATACTACTTTCCCAAACCACACCCGCCCTCTTTTTTTTTCTCCTCTTAAATTACCTAGAATAACTTCCTCCGTCCGAGATGCAAAAATAAAAGAGTGATCTTTCCATGGTGTGCAAACTCTTGAGCGTGCTCTGTCACCTCGATAGTTACTACAGAGTAGATTACTCCCCACCCTCCCCTTTTAACGTGAGGTAGAAATAAAAAAAAAGAGTGATATTTCTTGGTTACACCGGTCCTGCCCTGCTATTTGTGACTACGTGTTCTCTCCCCCCTCTCTTGTTTTCTCGTGTACTATCCGCAGAAATAAGAGAATGATCTTTCCTTTACTTCTTCTTCTCGTTTAAACTGTTGATTTTCTTTTTTTAGACTTGGAAAAAATATAACGGTCAAACTGACTTTTCTCATAGTGGTCACCGAGGTAGTAATTCTTTTACTAGCTATAACCATCAGTTGGCAGAATGCTAGGAAAATCATTTGAGCCGTTTTCGAGATTCACGTCTACCAACATGTTGTTCAGACAGAAGGCGACTTGAATATAGGAATACTTAACATTAAACACATTTTAATAAATTTTTAAAAAGGCAATACCTCCTTTATGCAGCTTATAGAGCTAATGTTTTTCTCTTAATAACTAATGAATGCTAGATTTAAAAAAAAAAATATGGACACGGGACTCAAAAACGACTCTAATGATTTTACTTGCACTTTCACCCAGACCACTTGGTTTGGAAGTCAAGTGCTTTACAACTTGGCCACCCTGCTTCTTATATTCAGAATAACTAGTTTTATTACATGATTTTTATATATTAACTCCATGTAAATGAACCTATGGCAGGGGTTCTCAACCTGTGGGTTGCGACCCCTTGGGGGGTCGATTGACCATTTGCCAGGGGTCGCCTAAGACCATCGAAAATATGGATTGTTATTGTCTACTCTTCTATTGCTGTATGTGTGTGTGTATGTGATGTGTGTGTGTGTGGGGGGGGGGGTCACCGAACTTAAAAGATTGAGAACAGCTGACCTATGGTGTTCAGTTTTCCAAAGTATTTCCTAAAATGGACAACTTAAATTAACTAACAGAGAATATCAATGTCAAAAAAGGAAACATAGAACAACCCTAATTGGCTATAATTAATGTTTTATAAAAGGTGATAGACGTAACAGAGGTGCCCCGCGGAAACGCTTTAAAAACCAGCATAGGCGCCGACTTTACCTAGCTGACATAAAAGAGAGCACCTGGTTATTGTGGTTTCAGAACGAGACAGCTGGAGGTCATTTTCAAAGGCCACAAGATTCACAATTGAGACAAAAAGAAAATCCGCTGCCGAGAACTGAGGAAACGGCGGGAAGAAAATCTAATCGACCACCGGCTGACAATGATAATGCTTGCCCTGATGTTGCGAAATATCTAGGTCGGTTTTAGGGCTAAGTACTCACGGGAAATATTGCATTCCTCGTTAATTTTTCGATTCGAATAGAAGCCTTATGTTAATGTTTAAGATCTAACTACACTATTTTGAAATCATTCTTACCTTGTGCAATAGCAGCTTCAAAACATAGTAAACACACTAAGAACGCCGGTGTGTTTCTGAGTACATCCATTGCTCATGTGTGAGAGAGCTCTTATACACTCTGTGCTGTTTTCAAATGTAACGGTAGGTTGGAGATACAGGACACTACTGATGACTGCACAGTTCCTCATGTGCTCAGGTACCTATAACAAGACATTGATGGTCCATACCTCGTTGCCATAAATACCGAGACAACAAAGAAAAATATATCCCCTTTATCAAATAGGAAGTAAATTGCAAGAGAGAAAGTTGCATAGATATTTCGATCATGATATATATATATGATATATGATCAACAGTAGTCAAACTAAATTTCCATTTCTTTGGACCAATAAAATTATCTTATCTAATATTCTCTTATTTTATTTTCTCTTATTATACAATTGTTAACTAGATTAAAATGGAATTGTAAATGAATAAAGATATTACAACATTACTTCTTTAGTAGTTGTTAATAATTTTAATATACATTTACGAAAATAAAAAATTCCTCTTTACTATCTAGACAATGTAGGTCGTTATTAGATGAATTAAATAAATTGGAGTCAAATTGGAGCGTGTCTTTCCATCCATAAATGTATTTATGAAGTGTAACAAAAAATCTAAAACAAATTAAATCCATTGGTAACAAGTAACTAGTAACAAAGACTAAAAGCGCAAAATACTTAGGTGTTATAATAAATTAAAAACTGTCATAGAATCCACATATTGATGAAACTATCAAGAAATCAAACAACTCAACTCAAGAAAACATTTAGAAAATGGAAGAGACACAAAATAGAGCAATGAGATTCATAACAAAGGAATATTCACTTTTGACTACAGTTATACCTTTAGTAAAATTACTATATTTAGAAAGTCTTCTGGATAGTAGACTCAAAAGTAAAGTAGCAATTATGCATAAAACTCTAAACTCTAAACCATAATCTTCAAATACAAAAACAAAATTTAATAAAATACTCAGAAAGACACAAAGATAAAGGCACATTCCAAGCTCCATATGCTAGGACAAATTTGTACAAATGCTCCTTCTTCCCTAGTGCCATTAGAGCAAGGAATGGGTTGCCTGAGCTAGCCAGGAAAACCAGTGACTAAGGAGAATTTAGGTCATTGGTTAATATGCGTGACTAAATGCATGACGCGTAGGACGTAATCATCTTCTATTTTGAAGTAACGTCTGTATTATATAAGATAAGAAGATAATAAACTAGGATCTTTTACAGCTTTTAGTCTATGAGTAACATCTAGTCACTACAATCTTTTTTTAAGGGCAGACCAGGAAGTGGAGTTTAACCTGACCTAGAAATAATGATTTAAAAAAAATTCTATTTATAGAGCGCTGTTAGCAAACAATGCAGACCCTAGGCGCTGTGATAACATTCCTATTACCAACTCTTTTAAGTAACTAACTGCCCTTCACTCTAGTTCACTTAAGGTCAAAAGTGTTCACTTTAGGGCAACATGAGTTGTGAACAATATTGAAATAGTGCACCTACTCAATGGCACCAACTTTGAGGTGGTGAAAGGTTATGTATTTCTTACAGCGATTAAACTCCATGATGACCTGCTAACTATCATTTAAACGAAAATGTAAGCTAAAAATCTATGGTCTTCTGACCTCGCAGTACCAAGGAAACTAAAAGACTAAGACTACTTTATTGATCCTTATGGAAATTTGATATGATTTCAAGGAATTTTTCCTGATATGAAGACAAACACAACAGAAACATACACATAAATAGAACAGACACAAGATAAAGAGTTCATTCAACGAAATATTTGTTCGAAAGAGGCTGACAGAGGCGCGGTGGCTGAGTGGTAAAGCGCTTAGCTTCTGAACCGGGGGTACCGGGTTCGAATCCTGGTGAAGACTGGGATTTTTAATTTCGGGATCTTCGGGCGCCTCTGAGTCCACCCAGCTCTGACACTAGTTGGGGAAAAGTAAAGACGGTTGGTCGTTGTGCTGGCCACATGACACCCCCGTTAACCGTAGGCCACAGAATCAGATGACCTTTACATCATCTGCCCTATAGACCACAAGGTCTGAAAGGGGAACTTTTTTTTTAGGCTGATAGAGAAAGAAATGGGAAGACAACATACACAAATGGACGGGCTATCATTGAAAGAGGTTCTAAGACAAAAGACTAAGAGGAATGGAGAAAGTCGGTCGAGAAATTGCATGATGGCCCAACGGTCCAACAGACTAAACGATAGGTAAAGATAAAAAGTAAAATTCTCTGAACTCCTTTTTTCCCCTCTTTGTTTTCTCTCCTGTTTCATGTCCTGTTGGCTTTGTTTACATTTTCCCTTCTCATAAAAGCAACTTTTAAATTTTTGAGCATCGCTACCAAACAAAACAATTAGACATACATTCATACACACACATACTCTTTTTCAAATAACAATTAAATGTCTTTTTTTTTTAAAGTAACAAGTTTCTTACATACGTATTCAGCAGTATTCTACATTACTATTGATACAATTACTTAGATGTCTATTTACACCATTATTCTGTATGCCTATTTGTTCAGTTATTAACTATGACTATTTACACAATTATTGTGCATGAATATTTACACATCCTGTTTGCTTATATACACGCGTGTTTTACAAACCATTTTACACGAAAGTATTACATGTCTATTTTCACAAAAAAATTTTACCATTTCAACATCTTTTTAATTATCATATTTCAATGTTATGTAGACAAACGCATTCATACAAAAGTATTTTATTAGCCTTTAAGCCGTTTACATTTCAAACGAAGTCCAGTCACCGGATTAAATTCATAATTGTAACAACTTGTCGACCGACGGCGTAGCATACGCCGCTATTTTACAGGGCTGGTCTAAGCCACTGCAACCTATGCCCCCAAATTTTTATAAGCCCCGCGCTAATTCTAGATGTAAAAATTATTAAATTAAACCATTTTGTAACTTATAACAGATTTCCTTGGCCTCCTGTCGATTTACCAGGAGCTCCTGGAAATCTCCTGAAATTGCAAAATATACGAACAAATCCTGGAAATATCCGGAAATTATCAAAATCTTTTGAAAAATCATACAAATCCCCTGAAATATATAGGCAAAATTGTCATTTTAAATTTCACTTATTATCCGTATCCCTTTTAAAACTTGGCCTCGCGAAATCCATTTCGCATAGGGCCCCACGACGGTTGAGTCCGACCCTGATATTTAGTGACGGGTGAATACAGAGTAGATTACCTGTTCTCCTCCCCCCCCCTCCTCTTTTTTTTCGCCGTTAATTAATTGGATAATTGAAGTGAATTTGATGGCCCTATAAAAAATAAAATAAAACAACGAAAAAATAAAATTACGCACTTTATTTAAAACTTAGTGCGCTACCTCAGCAATAGCAATGGGATGACTTTTGGTTATTCTTCTTTGAAAACATTTTCGATGCCTGTGCTAGGCCCCCACCAATCGGAAGTCATAGGCTGGCTCCTAGTTTCCCTATACCTAAAGCCGGCCATGCCCTTCCCCGCCCCCTTTTAGCTATTTACTTCCTCTTTCCTGAATTTGATCTACTCTCTTTACTCTTGTTTGCCTATTAAAACAAGGTGTAGACCATTAATCTATATCTACTTGATATCTGTGCACACAAAGGGCTATATAGTAGTTATCTCAAGCGTTCCGTTATATTTTAAAACTGCGTAGAGTGTGTCAACAAATCAACATTCTACACACTTAGCAATGGCATTACACAGTAACGCGTTGTCGTTCTTAGTGTGTCTTGTATATTTTCAAGTCTCTATTTCACAGGGTAAGATCTTTTTTTTGTTTCAGAATATTGTAGTTCATTCTTAAGCCTGGATTCTATTCTCTTATTATGGTATTGTGTTTTCTATTTCACATGTATTTGTCATTTAATTATAAGCTGTACTATGTAGCGTCTTGTGATTAAACATACACTTTGGTTCTTCATACCAAAATATGCACATCAGTGGAGTAGCTAGGAATTAGCCTTCATTTGGGGACCCCGAGAGGGGCTGGGTTTGACCTCTTTGGGGGTCCCTACATTTTGCGTAATATTTAATATTTGAAGTAAAAAAAAACACTCATTTGGGGGCACCCTCCCCACACCCCAGCTACGCCAGTACATTATGACTACGATTTTGTACCATGAGCATAAACATGATATTACTGTTGGGGGGTCGCCGTATATAATGGGCAAATGTAAAAATGGGGTCACGGAACTAAAAAGGTTAAGAATTATTTAAGTTACAAATTGTAAAAAAATGTTTAAGAAAATCGAACAGAACCTCTGCATTCCAAAGGGAATTCCAGTCCTCTGTAAAATAACTAAATTTATTTACATGCGGTCAGTGTACATAGAATATACCTCGTAATAGAATTAAGTATTGTTTGGATTAGAGGCTTGTTGGCCGAGTGGTAAAGCGCTTGACATATAAGGTTCACGAGTTCGAGGCTTTTTACAAGATTGTATCAACTCACTCTTTCTATCTGTCTATGTGTCTGTCTGACTAGTAAAAAGTTTGTGTCTATGATCTCTGTAACACTGAATCTCGGTTCAAGCTAAAAGTTTGCAAAATTATGTATTTTAATTGGTAACACAAATATCAATAATAAAAAAAAAATGTAAGCGATTTTTTAATTAACTATTGGTAATTCATTATTTTGTTTGGTATCTCGAACCTCGGGTATGCTATTCTGCCTCAATTTGGCACCCGGGTTGAAACGATTACTTGAGGAAGTAATTAGGCTAAATGAATTGCAAAACAAAACTCCTGTGGGAGTGTCCAATGGAATGCGAGAGCTTTCCCATTGCACGGTGCGGAGTTGAAAGAGAGCTCCCACGTCCATGTCGATAATCCATGCGCCGTTTCTCAAGGGACCGTTACACTAATGGCGAGTCCTGCACGGTTAGCTTGGTACAACAAAGGAAAATGGCGGAGGTTCCCGGTGTACTCGGCCTTCGGCCATGCATTCTAGTCCATGCGCCTGGAGTGCCAGATATATCGGAAATAGCAATGCTTTACTCTTTTGAAAATCAAACGGTATCTTGAAAAGGGAAAAGAAATTGTAATTGACTGAAGAGTTGGTATAAGCTGAATTAGTCCCCTTTGTAGGTCGCCGCTCTAAATTGAAACAAATAATATATAATTATACAATCTTCTCTAGTCAAAGATACCTCACTAGCAGAGTGGTTAGCACGTTTGCCCGAGGAGACGTGAGCCACGAGTTAAAATTAAGGTCATTCCCCCTTTTGTTTACAAATGCTTTCAATAACCAATTACGATAAAATATCCCTTTCAATTTGTATAAGCTTTTTTAAAAAGTATTTTTGTTATTGTTTTTATTGCTTCCTTGTACAAAGTAAACAGTTTTAAATTACGAATAAACATTTTGGCTATACTTTACTGTGCAACAATACACAAGCTTCCAACATATGCAGTATCTTGATAACAAGGACACAATGTTTTAAAAGGTATTATATTAAAACGTGGAACACAAAATAAACGAACCTATGGGTATAAACGTTTTCAGCAACGACGTCTTTAGTAAAGTGGAGGGGGAAAAAATCAGAAAATGACCTCCCCTTCGTAATTACCTCCTCTGGAATTTGGTGATGTCACGGGTGTATCTGCGTATGTGTGTATTATCAAGTTTTAATTGTAACTTACGAGTCAGTGGGAATATCTGAACCAGTGACCAGTAATGTATAGGTTTTCGCAATGCTGGTTGGTATAGCGCTTAGCCTCCGAACAGGGCGGTTTCGAGTTTAAACCCTAAGACTATGATTTTTAACTTATGATTTTTTGAGGCAACTTAGTTTACCCAACCCTAATGGAAAGTGAAAGCGGTTGATTGTTATGCTGGCCTTGTGATGCCCTCGTCAACCGTGAATCTTTCAAACAGAGGAGCTTTATACCAACTGCCCTATACATTTTTACCTAGTTTTTGCGTTATCAATGGTGTCGAGACAAATCCAGGCCATACAACTCTGGCTAAAATAAGAATCAATGCTTTGTCAGTTTCTTTTCTTCTGGCGACACTTTATGTGTTATAGCTTCCTGGATTCCTAAAGACAAAACTTACCTAAGAACTGTAGTCTATCGACGCATTTTAACTTTTATAGATTTAATATTTATATATTAACATTCTGTTCTGTGTCCTGCGATCAGCTATATTGCCATACGTTTTTACAAAGCTTATATCAACTCACTCTGTCTGTCTGTCTGGTAAAAAGTTTGAACATGTTTTTCTCCCATTTCCCATTCTCGGATCAAGTTGATACTTTACACAGTTATACCTGACAAGTCATGAACCTATTGAAAAAAAGTGTCAATTATCGATGATTAATTATTTTGTTTGATATCGAAATAACGGGAATAAATGCTACTTAATGAGAGATGTGGATGTATATATGGATTTAATCCTCTTATTTCGTTTTGACACGTTTTTACTCTTACTTGCCATTCTTGTATCAAGTTGAAATTTTGCAAAATTAATCACAGTTGAAGGCAATACACGAATCAATCCAAAAAATAATTAATCAATTAGTACTAAATAATTAATTTGTTTTATATAGTGGAAAGGGAGCTAAACACTGCTATTTTTAATATAAATGGCAGTAATTAGCGGTTCTTTACGATATATAAGCTTTGTTTTTGGAAAAAAAACTTCATCTTTTTTAGTAGCTTGTTATATTGTGAAAACAATTATCCCTACAAACTAAACTGTAACAATCTAAAGCGTCAGACATTGCCATAGATGAGGAAAACCTTCAAAATATATCTAGATTGAGTGCAAAACTGTATGTCAACATTGAACGTCAATAGTTTTCATATGCATAAAAATCTGTCTTCTTCCAATTCTTGTCAATGAAATTTCTACGTCAATGTTTATGCCATTATAATTCCCGATGCGTTCAACAGATGGTTGGTTCGGACCAAACAAAGAGTTCAAATGTCACTGTGAGTCAAATTGTAGTTCTGATGGTACTTGTCAGAGTAATGGAAAGTGTTCCAGAGGCTGGTTTGGTCTGAAATGTCAACGCCGTAAGTATTGCTCTTTTTTTTCATTCTTCTTATTTTAATATTTTGATAAATTAATGTTTTTACGATAAGCGTAAAATAATAATAAATAAAATAATATAAAAAAAATAAAAAGAAATATTTGGAACCTAGTTATGATGTCAACTTTTCTATGACTTCTTTTCGTTTATTAAACTATTCTCATTAGGGAATATAAATTAAGAATAAAAAAAAACTGTCCATAGTGGAGTATGAAAGCCGTAGAAGCAAAGTCCATAGTGGAGTATGAAAGCCGTAGAAGCAAAGTCCATAGTGGAGTATGAAAGCCGTAGAAGCAAAGTCCATAGTGGAGTATGAAAGCCGTAGAAGCAAAGTCCATAGTGGAGTATGAAAGCCGTAGAAGCAAGTTGTAACACGAAATGTAGGCTAATTATTATATTCAGGCCGTCCTACTAACCGGCTGGTTCAATTATCCGTACATGGTTTATGTTTAAAGAATGTGCATGATATAATTTAAAACATCTATCAAATGTTGAAATAAATTAAGATAAGATAAGATAATTTTAATGATCCAATCAAATGGAAATTCAGTTTGACTACAATTTACAGCCTCAGCGTAACTACTTTACAAAAACAATATGGATGAAAAATTCGAACAACATTCACACACGAAACACATACACATTCACATCCAGCGCTTTATGAGTTTGACTTCTATGAACTTCTCGATGACGACAGATGGTCTTGTAACACTGCCACCGTAAGTGCGATAAAGGAGTTTTTAAATCTTTCAGTTTTAGTCCTAATGGAAAGAAGAAGACCACTCCGTTCAGATCTTATGTAACAGTGGTTTAATGGGTGCAGGTTGTCTTAAAGAATCGTGTTTTGGAAATGATTCTTTTTTGAAAAAGCTCTTCAAGAGATGGTAGCTGTACTTGAGTGATATACGATGCTTTTTTAATTAGTCTATTAAGTCTATGTCTTTCTGCCAGTGAAGTATTAGGCCTACTATACCAGCTGGTGATGTCAAAGTTGATTAGACTGCTGATAGTTGCTGTATAGAAAAAATTTGATTATTGTTTTGTCTATGTTAAATTTTCTTAGCTTTCTGAGATAGAAGAGTCGCTGTTGAATTTTGTTGTATATGTTTTGACAGTGTCCATTCCATTCTATTGTTTGATTATTTATATATATATATGCTGTAATCACGTTTATGAATAGGGTTAGGGTTTACTGGGGTTTAGGGTTAGGGTTTGGAAAAAAATCGCCCCCTCCAAAGTTCTGGATCCGCTAGTGCTATATATATATATATATATATATTTTTACAGAAGATCTGACAGTGCTGGATAATACGATTTTATCACCAAGTAATAATTTACTGACAGACAAAGACGATGAGACGTGTTTGAGCCAATCGGTTCAGACTATTACAGTCACTTTTAACAGAACATATGTGTTTACATGGCTGAGGCTCGCTGTAAAAGATCCACGTAAGTTAAATGTTTATCGTGTGAAAAAAATGATTTAAAATAGTGTTTCAACATTAAATTATTTCGTATCTTTTATTATTCTTTTTTTTTCCTTTTTATTAATCTTTTTTTTTTTAAGTTTTCACTTTTTGGCTTACACTCTTTTTATGGGAGAAAAAAAAAGTTGGCAGAATAAAGTTGCGAGGTGGAAATCTGGCAATTGTCCAAACTGGTAGCGGCGTTGATAGTCTCTGTGGCCTTTTACGTCTCGAGAGACAATCTGTTCCCTCTGCAACTTCTTGTGTGACTAAAGAGGCCAATCTTTGATACACAGCTGCGATCGCAGGTTGGGCAAATGTAATCACCAGGTGTCGTTGCATTTTTAGCCCTTCTTTCTTCTGCTGTTGTGTATGGCATCTGCATTTATCTGTTTCTGGCCCACGGTTAACCCGAGGGTGTCATGTGGCAAGCACAATGACCAACCGCCTTTACTTTTCCCCAACTAATGTCAGTTACCCATTAGAATGGGTGGAGTCAGAGGTGCCCAAAGATCCCGAATTTTAAAATCTCAGTATTCATCAGGATTTGAACCCGGGATCCCCAGTACGGAAGCCAAGCGCTCTAACGCTCAGCCACCGCGCCTCCATTCAATCATATATATGTATATATTTAACATTTCTTTCTGGATAAAAAGTAGTATCCTTCCTAATATAGTTTCCGTTCCTTTTTTTTAATGAGTGTATTTTCAATTAAGAATACTCTAGCTTAATGAATTGTACAATAAGACAGTTTGCTTTAAGAAGATACCCGATGCTCCTATAAAAGGTTTTCTTACTTATTGAGCTCTAAACGTGACAAACGAACAGACAGTCTATGCAAAACAAATAGAGGCGTTGTCACGGATGAATGTGTGTATGTATGTATGTATAATCTATTTTTACATTCTGTGCGAATGACCGGAAGTGTGTTTTGTTGTGAGAGAGAGAGAGACCAGCTTGTGTGTGGTATGCAGTAAATCTGATTAAAGTTTATGTGTTTGATCTAGTGGTTTCATTGTTTTATTTCGTTAACTAGAACTGAACCAGGGACACCTAGACGTATCGAGACCTAAGGTAGATTCTATAGAGTTATAAGTATAAATATAATAAGAAATCTGTGACAGGCGTTTTCCATTACATCTGGGCTGGTACAAAAAAATGTTACTTTACATTATATTATTATTTCCACTTTCAGTTTTGCTTCCTGGGTTTTCTGTGCAATTCAGTAGAACTACATCCACGTCGATAAAAATCGAATGTCTAAACCAGAAATATTTCCTTGTGGACAATTCTACACTAGACATTCAATGTGATCAACCAGAAGCTATTCAAACTGTTATCATCACTGGAACAGGACAAACATCGCTTTGTTCGCTGTATATAAATGGAGGTAATGTCAATATCTTTATTTTACTATTTTTTAAATAAATAAATTCTCTCTTTACCCAAAAGAAAACTTTATCATCGTCAGTTTTAAGAATATTCTTCAACTAGCCAGATTTTAACTTCTGATCTGTAAGTTCTTTTGCAGACTGTGCCAGGAATAATAGTGTGCTGTTTTCTTCAGTTGTTCCGCTTTGCAATACAGAGAGTTGGTTATGTCTAGATATGGTCTGTCTGAAAGGAATTACATTGGGGCATTTAAGTTGGGTATTATTGACATTATATTAGGATTGGCAGGGTGTCTACAGTGGAGTAGGTGTGTTTGATTTAGTTTTTTTTTTTTTCAGAATATAAATAGAAAATAATATACATATTCGATTGATTTCGCTTCCAAAATATTGTAGAGAAATGTACAGAGTTTGCTCTCAGATTCTCACGTTAATTGTCTCGTGGCAAGAATCAAACTAAAGATCAAGATGAAAATCAAAGATACATAAGATGACTAAAATCAATAGACCTGAATTATCTTTATCTAGGATTTTCGAAACATTATCTTGATGGAAACTAACAGGAAATGGCTTTATTTCATGAGTTTGCGTGAATAAATAGTTCTGTGATTAATAATAACAATATATATATATATATATATATATATATATATATATATATATATATATATATATATATATCAATGTACGAGCTGGTACCAACTTAGCGGAATGCCAAAGAAACGAAGCTGCGTCAGCCAAGAGAAAGAAAAAGAAAGCTGCCCTGTAAGCTAGCTCCAGGGTAGATGCACATGTATGCACGAACTGTGGCAAACTCTGCCGCTCTAGAATTGGCTTGATCAGTCACTCCAGACTCTGCCCCATCTCAATACAAAACCAAAGCCAGTGACTCATCTGGGCACATCCATTGTCTTCAGAGACAGAAAGAGCCATACTATACTACTAAACCATACTATATATATATAGGGCAGGTCTTAGGCTACTGCAACCTATGCGGCCGCAGTGGGCCCCGAACTTTCATAGATAAAATGCAAAGACGAATTTATTTTCTAATACAAAATCTTGATTTTCACTTATTATCCTTATCAAAACCCAAATTAGGCCCCGCGCAATCCATTTCGCATAGGGTCCCGCAACCTGTTGGACCGGCCTTGTATATATATGTAGCCATATGTTACCCGCGGGTCCTAATTTGCGTATCACTTTCGATATAGTCACTGAAAATAGTATGAATAGAGCTATCAAAATAGCTAGTCGACATAAAGTTATTTTTCAAATAAAAACATTTGCAGGTAGGCCTACATATATTTGATTAAAATGTTAAATGAATAGACTTAATTTTGTATATTCATATGTTTAAGTATAAAGTAGATCTTGAGTTAGACATAGATCTAGATGTAGACTAATCTTGGATATAATTCATTCTTCTTCGCTATGAGCATGCGTGACCTTTTTTATTAGATTACGCGATTCATGAATGAAACTATTAGAATATACCTCAACACGGCTTCGCAGCTTTAGCGAAGGAATGTATGAAAAATGCTTTAGAAAAACAAATTTGAATGTTAATTTGATTAAAATATGAAATGAATGGTGACCGGTCACTTCATCCCCGGTCATTTCATTCCCTGGTTAGTTCATCCCCCGATCATTTCATCCCCTGATATTTTCATCATCTGATCATTTTATCTAACAAATTGTAATTTTAAAAAGCATTAAATGAGCAATATTTAATGTATTCCTTTTGTATTTAAATGACAAAATTGTAATCACTTTAGATTAGAATAAAATTAAAATTAAATGCCATTAAAAACTAAAAAAAATTTAGCATGTAAAAATAAAAAGGTAATGTAAAAAAAAAGTGTTTTTGTATTCATCTACATCATTAAGATAGATAAGCTATCGATAGTAAGTACAGAAGACGATCCATCGATTCGTATTGATGAACAATGTTTGTTATTCTCTTTGCTAGTGTTGCATATATCTTCCTTGGGCGTTCTTCAGTGCCGGCGCTAGCCTGTAAAACTGATGCCTTGTGCCACTGACTATCCTTTCGTAGACCATCTAGAAATGTCCACATAGTTGGATGGTGTTGTTGTGGTTTCCGACATCTTCTCCTTCATTTTTTTCTACTGCGTTCTTTGAAATGGCTTTATCTCTGTTACATTCATGATTGTGAGTAGATGATTGATTGATTACATCATCTTGGGCAGTAACTAATGTTACCGGGCATTTGTGTGTTTGATATTTGCTACATCTCCAGTTCATGTTTCCGTTCAGCGCCTTCTTCTTGAGCCAGAATTCATATCCTTCATAAATTAGGACAGATCTGCCTTTACAACTTAATGTGAACTCCAGAGGCATTTCTTTAACAGTTCGGGTAGCCAGGCAATGTTGGCTATTTGAAATAGAGAACTGCTGATCACTTATAAAACCTAAAAACGATTCTGTGGAGTGGGGAAAAATACATCAGATCGAAACCTACTGGCAGAGAGAGAGAAAGAGATAGAGAGAGAGAGAGAGAGAGAATGACACCCTAAATATACATGCAAGATTATTTCCAATAAGCACTCAAACAATTAATTTTAAGGCTATAGAAACCTCATCATGACGGGTATTTATGTTTACAGAACTAGAGGCCCCCACCAGTTTCGATATCTAAAATGAATATCAATTAACAAAATACATACTTACATATACATGTAGAAATGAAATATCGATAGAAATAAAGTCCTATAACACAATTTGTAACTTTAATGTTTAAAAGGAAGTCCGCCTTTATTAGAAAAAAATAAAACCTTATTGCAAGGCTAAAAATGGTCATAATTATTCTAATCGCACTTCTATCTCTCAAAAGATTTACACTACTTGCACTACACCTTGGCCTTTGATAAGTTATCAGCGGCACGGTCATAATTATTGTAATCGCACTTCTATCACTTCTATCTCTCAAAAGATCCCCACTACTTGCACTACACCTTGGCCTTTAATCATTACGCTATAGTTAAGTAAGACATCCAGATTTACAATATAATATAAGATTTCTCATTAACAAAACAAAGTGGAAGAGGAAACACTGTAAACGCTTTAGTAACAAGTCATAAAATGTCAAAAAGCATTCTACATAATCATATTTATATATAAAATATTTAATTGGGGATGAAATGACCGGGGGATGAACTGACCGGGGGATGAAGTGACCAGGGGATGAAATGACCGGGGAATGAAGTGAACGGGGGATAAAGTGACCAGGGGATGAAATGACCAGGGGATGAAATGACCGGGGATGAAGTGACCGGGGATGAAATGACCAGGGGATGAAATGACCGGGGATGAAGTGACCGGGGATGAAATGACCGGGAATGAAGTGACCGGGAACCGAAATGAATGGACTATAATTAGTATGTTCATGTGTTAAAGTATAAAACTATCTTTGCAAAGAGAAGTTCTATCATCTTAGAGATGAATTAGAGTTTTAGGCCAAGGAATAGAGAGATGTGTAACCTTTCGCAATGTCACTACCCTGTTGTTGTTTTGTTTTGTTATAAATATTTACAAGTAATATAATGGAATTATTATTTTTTTTTTTAAATACATTTCTTTATAGAATACATGATGTTACAGGTCGTAACGTTGCTTTGAAACAAAGTACGTCCCAAACAACTACTTACTCAGATAAATACGGTACATTCGATGCTTCTAAAGGTGTGGACGGAAACACAAGCGCCAATTTCTATCGTGGTTTAAGTTGTACACACACAGATATTTACGATCCAAACCCAATGTGGACAGTGACGTTTCCGTTATCAGAGATTACGAGATACATTTTATACAACAGAGATGGTAAGTTAAATTGTACTCTTATTGTCAGGGACTAAACTAGATTAGGGCTCCCTTCTCATTTAGAAATACAATTATTTAAATGATTTCAGACCAGACAAACAAACAAAAAAATGGTTTCAAAAAGGTGTTTTGGTTATTACTTATGGTGGTGTAGATAATATGCCTTAATATCTTGAGTTGATTACTTTTACACAAGTTCTTGATAAAGATATTGTTACGTATTTCTGAATCTTCTGGCTAAATGTATTAGTAGGCACACAAATAAAAACACTGTAAAGAACTTGACGACTAAACTTTCAGCTTCATATAACTTTATTGACTATTAACTCTAACAATTTGTTACTGTAACATGTAGCGTTGAAGACTGTACAATATCTGACAGTTTACAGTTAGCTATACTTCGTTGCAATTCATCTCTTCTCAACTTCTATCGAGCCGTATTCCACAGAACAGTGTCGCTCCATGTCTCCCAAAGCTGAACCTAGTCGTACTCAAGTCTACCGAATCAGAGCCGTACACGTCTTACATCGACTGTAATGGCTCAAGTCCACTGTAGTTCGTTGTATAGACTTTAACTACAGTAGTCCACTCCAGTTAACTCTACCCTAGTTAACTTGCATCGAGTCGTACACATCTCTCTTCCACTGTCTCGCACAGTAGACAACAGTAACGAAAACTGTACCGACGAATCTACCTACGACTGACTTTCACATTAACTCTGCGCTCTGGCTTATATAGAGTCCCTAATCGCTCCTCCAAAGTTGCACAAACACTGCTAGTATCTTCTGGAACAACACGTGAGGAAACGTCACATCCTGTCTTTGTTTATACATGTACATTCCAGAGAACACCCGCTGCTATGTTATCTCGTCGGGGTCACACGTTAACCTCTTCCTGTCACTGGTCATTTGTAGCAATATATTTAAGTCAATAAATATTTTACACGTAATAATCCCAAACAAAATGAGTGTACTGAAGGCGTAGTAGTTAAATAACTTGACAATTTAATGCAATGAAGAAGGTCGCTGTCCCATATCGCTGTATTCCGCAAAGTAAAATAATCGCATATTCATTAATATAACATGTCTTCACTACTCAAAAACTTCAAAAACAGCTGTCATTATTTATTTCAATTAGATTTTTCCCGCGTAATGTTTTTCATCTACTGTTACATGTCTAAAGAAATTCAAGATAAACCTTAAAATTGATGCCATTACATTAAAGTTGTTAACATTGTGTACGAAGATGGTACTACACGTCTAGCTACTTCTACTAAAGCTTAATGTAAATATTTCACCCACTCTCACTATCCAGCTTCTCTGCAACACTGCGGCACTTGACACTACCAAGTGATGAACTCTACAACTCAGGAAACCAAAATAAAGTAAACATCTTAATGTCCAGGAAATCGAAGGATTTATACGACGTGGCAACGCGCCATTACTCTAAACTACCCACATGTAGCATCTATAACAAATGGTCTTGGGGATTTCGTGTCTCCTCGTGAGGCTGGTGGGACCTTTGTGAGCCCTGAATGTTCGGCCGCACACTGGACAGGTTATTCCAGCTGGAGCTAGTGTCATTGGCCTTGCTTTTTTTTTCTCTGACTCTTTTCTTCTGCCAGCGCTGTTCTCTTTTCCTCAGCTATTTGTGCGCCAGTTTTCTCAGCGTGACGCCATGATGCTCTGTCTCCCATGTGGCTGGGTCAATGCTGAAGGCTTTCAGATTAGCTTGGAGGGTGTCCATGAATCGTTTTCTTTGACAACATTGTAAGCGTTTCCCTTTTGTTAATTGACTGTCACAGGAAAAATAGTTAACTTATTGTACCTTGTGGTACTTTGTGGTACTTTGTGGTACTTTCTTGAATGTATAGCGTGAACGTGTAAGCAGTGAATATGAGTTACGTATGACCGGAAGTAAGTTTCTATGAGAGATCAAGAGTTTAGTTAGATGAACTTAAACAGATTGAGCAAGTAGCTGTAGAAAGTGGAATGTAAAGTTTCCGCATTGTGGCCATCGAGCTTGTATTTTTTTTCCCCACAATATTCATCAACGTTCACATTTCTAGGAAAATCGTTAGAGCCGTTTTCGAGAACCTTATATACACAGGTTCCATGAATGTTTGACTAGAATGGAGTTATATATGTATATATAATTTATATGTATATAATTTATAAAATAACACCAAATGATTTTTTTATTATATTTTTTTTTGTCATAACAATTAATTAATGCTTGTTCAACTTTTCAAAAACAAAGAACGACTTTCGCATATTTTAGATTGACTAATTAAATGTTGTAATAGGTCTTTTCCTATTAAGAAACTTTATTTACATTCTAGAACCATATAGTATAGTTTTATTCCCATCTATCACTTTACAGTAAACGTCAAATGTATATTTCATGTGTGATATTAGTTATTGCCTTTTTTTCTGGCCTTCGAGGTAGCATACTAACTTTTAACTGTTTCTCAACAAAATGAACAACAATACAATAGAAATGATTTATTTAAAAAAAATGTAAACTTTTGTTTTCTTTGTCGACAGTTTTGCTCTTTTTTTTATTTCTTTTCTTTTAGATTATCATGTACCCTGGTTCAATGAAACCATTGATTAAAGAATTTTATTATATTATTATTATGTGCCACATTTAAAAACTTAAAAAAAAAATGTTTTTAAATCATTTTTTAGATGAGAATCAAAATCGACTCGCAAGATTTATTTTAGTTGGAGAAAATTCTGGATCTCAAAGATTTAGCTTTAACGACACGTCTACAACTGCATTGCTTGTTTATGTTGTTTTGGATGCTGCTAAAAGTAACATAACCCAAGTGAAGATAAACGCAACAGAGTTTCTGACCTTATGTGAAGTAGAGATTTATGGTGGTATGTATGTCTTATAAATCATTGATCGGAATCAAACATAAGTTAATTTGTAATAAATAAAGTTCCAATTGCTGTTGGAATTATTTGTTAATCTAGGCTATCCAGCTAGGGCAGGGGTTCTCAACCTGTGGATCGCGACCCCTTTGGGGGTCGATTGACAATTTGCCAGGGGTCGCCAAAGACCATTGAAAAAATGGATTGTTATTGTCTATTCTTCAATTGCTTTGCGTGTGCAAGGGGGGGGGGTCGCGGCTAAGTGGGGGGATTGTAAAAAGGGGTCGCCGAGCATAAAAGGTTGAGAACCGCTAAGCTAGGGGAAGGAAAACTCTGAATTCAAACCACCGCTGCCTTGGGAAAAGCTTCGGAAGTTAACCTTTAGGAAACATCAGGAGCCGACTACCCTTGGGCAGTTTACAGCACCCTGTGCTACATTCTGACAGACACTGCGATACCGCTGACCCGAAACTGTATCGGCGCTTGCCGCTCCTTAGGATACATCAGCTGCATAGAGAGGGGGGAACTGGTGTGGGGGCGACTACGTTCCGACCACAGCTAATACCCAAACATTCAGTTGATTTCCACGAGAAGATCCAAAAGAGGGCTTTGCACTGCATTTTTGTGCGGTGTCATGTGACTTGATTGGTTGCACGCTGGGCAAGCTTTTCCAGCTAAAAAACCACCCACTTTGAATCTGCTCATGAAATTATTTTTTTTCTGTTTTTATTGGTGGCGAAGGGAGTTCAACGTCATCTTCTTTAAAAAAAAAAATCTTAGGCAAAAATAGTCAAAAAATCCCTCAATGTGGGGGGGGGGGGAATTATTAATTTTCTAGTATTTTAACGTTTATTATTAATTTTTTAGTAGTTAAAAGTTAGGAAATCCATCACAGAGTACATCACCTATTTTTTTTTTTTTAAAGCACTGTATATATACACAGAGCTTGCAGACGATATATATATAGTGTTGAAGCTTGTAGTGCTCCTCCAGACCCTCTTGTGACTCTAAACGGACTAGGTTTAATAAATCTTAATTACATTATTATTTTAATTATATTTACATCTGCTAAGTGAACTACTCGAGTTTCTCCTCTGATTTTGTTTTTATTTTATTTCTGTAAATCTCTCACTCATTATATGTTTAGATGTTGATTGGTATCACAACATTTCTTTTGTTTCTCCTAGAATGTCCAGCTGGTACCTATACGACATCAGATCTTCAATGCACCAACTGCCCAGCAACATGTCCAAACAGTTGCCATCGCGATAGTGGTTCGTGTAGCGTTTGTTTTGGTTACAGCAACCCACCAGCTTGTACTCTTGGTAAATCCAAAAAGCATATCTTACATAGATTATTATGCTAAATCCCGTATTACAATTTTACGTCCATTGAGTTTAAATTCTTCATCATTCCACAATCAAATAGTTCTAAAGTTATTAGTTTAAAATTAAAATTTTATTGAATTCATTTAGTTAAATTCGTAGAAAGTAATTTGAAAAAAGTAATTTTCTTGTCTTATCATGTTATCGAAATATAAAATACAATTTAAAAAATTATATTAATCAATTTATTAATAATCAATATTAATCAAAAATATTAATTAAAGAAATCAAAATTAATGAAAGTTTAATTAATCAATTTGTAATAGATTTGTAATAGATCTAGATTAGCTATAATAAATCTGTGCGATTAGAATTATTTTTATAGATTGTTTAATGTTTAGCAAGATAATGTTGCACTTTCCCCCTTCCTTCTATAACTTTGTTTATGTCTGTCTTTCTGGTTAAATGATTGTACAAGCTATTTCTCCCACACCCATTCTTGGATAAGTTGAAACTTTGCAAAATTTATCAATAACACACACACACATATATATATATATATATATATATATATATATATATATATATATATATATATATATATATATATAATCAGGCGTTCTGTAAACGACTGATCAACAACACAACACAACACATCTAGCACAAGAACTTGACAACAAGAGTTTCCAGTAACAATGTAATGGTTTAATGACAAATACATCAACAGCCAATAAAACACTATTAGCTTCACTAACTTCAAAAATGTTTTTGTTTGTAAAATGTTTTTTACATAATTCGGATGTTCCTTCAGAGTTGAAGATAGTTTACTTCCTAGTCCAGACCTCCCGCAGGACGACGGGGGATGGGAGCGGGCAGGGTTTGAACCCTCGACCGTCGATAAATCCGAACGACAGCCCAGCGCGCAAACCTCACGACCAGGCAGCCATCAAAGGCTTTAACACAATAGAACTGCCTACTAAACACTAAAAGTCTACTCTTAAGCTCTCTCTGTCTACTTCTAGACTCGTACAGCTACATTGTCAAGGACTCACTTTATACCGCACCGTCCTTACTGCCCTGCTGTCCTGGACTCAACTGTCCCTTTCTTACACACAGTCTCTTGTCCGTGAAGGCTTTCAGTCACATGACCCTAACACGGGTTATATTAGCGTATACTAGCAGTGCTGTCCCTTGTCCATCGCAAGCCATCGACTTAGGGGATTTGCCTGAGGTCACGCGTGTCAGCTGAACCTAGAGTTAACCCTATCGCGCCGCCAATACGGTTATAACAATATATATATATAAGCAATTTTTTTTAGCAATTTTGAAATCCTGTAGAGATTTTTAGGTAGGTTTGACCGAGTTGTACATACCTCTTTTCTTGATGTAGGGTTACAGCTGTGCAATATTCTCTTAAAAACTAGTCAACATTTTTTTTTAGAGGACAAAAGGCAGTAATTGTCAAGGTTTAGGTTGCATCTCTTAATTTTTTCCATCTGGTAGAGATGTCTTCTTCGTCGCATATCGAGGGGATTAACTTTTAATGAGCTCGCCAAAGAGTGCAGACTTCTATGAGTTACCAACATGGTTATCGTTCAAAACAAGGGATAAGTTGTTTTTTTTATTACAAAGCAAACGCCATTTATTCTGAGGCTTTGTTCTTATTTTGACAGTAAAATATATAATTGCTTACTGTAGGAGATTTAATGTTTGCCAGTCTGGTTTCTTGCAGATAGGCTAAATCGACGTTTAGTCTGCTCAGTTATCTGTCTATAATTGCAGTTTGACGCATGTCAATGTCAGTGACGAGTTGTAGATAAGTATTAAATCCAGGACACATTGTCCTTATGTTCCAGTTTGCGAATCGCATTAATGTTAAGGGATTTCTTTTTATCTTATATGCAGATACATGAAATATTTTTTTTATTTTGTCTTAGTATCAAGCACCCAGTGGTGCAGATAATTGTGGTAAGATATCACTGTATAGACCATGGGCTGCTATCCAGTGAGGCGAAAAAGACCCTCTTACCGTTGAGAGTGGTCCCTTGCGTTTCAACCTACGCCTATCAACTAGGGACATATCACCAGTAACTACTGTACTTCGTGTTTTTTTTTTCATATATGTCATGTCAATTTAGAGTAAAACTAACATTGCTGGGGGAGAGCCTGGGAGGTAAATTTGCGAGTGCTGAGCTGCCCACGCGTCAAGACTCACCTGTCTTCCATACTGATAGGATACAAAGGAATTGAAAATCATAGCGATTTGGGGTTAGAACTCTGCAGGAGTTTGCCAGAGAGCAGTTGTCATACCACTGTATTCCTGCTTATGAGGATCCAAAACAAGATTTTCTGTTAGGGTTTACTCGCTTAGCCGTTGACCTTGCAGGGACACACACAATGCAGTGCGGCTGTTGACCTATAGCTAGGGGTTTGGTCTGTGGGCAGCAGGGCATGCGGAATGTGCCATGACATCTTGGGGCCAATCCTCCTTCCAGACTCCTGCAGATTAGCCTGAGGCTTCACAACCTCAGTTTCCATCTTTCACGGTGTTGTGTACTCTTCAACCTATCACATTTGGATTCATGAAAGAATTAAAATTCTCATATCTAAAAAGTTGTCTTAAACTTTGAAGGAAGAGTAGCTTAGAATAGAAGTGGCTACCTCAAACTGAGTTATAAGCCAAAGAAAAGGTAGACATATTGCAGAAATTAATTTTTAGAAGTATGCCAAATATTATTTTGAAACCGCTGTTTTTTTTAAATAATCAGTTTGTAGACTTGGTCGATATGGTATCAACTGTATGCAGTCGTGTACCAATTGTGTTATTAATGAATGTAATCCTGTGTCTGGTGTTTGTTTCACGTGTATCCCTGGATGTTACGGAGAATCCTGTGATAAAGGTTTGATTTTTTTCTCAATAGTTTACTATAATCATATTTTACTAATCCTCTACAATAAAATTAATTTCTGTACAATTATTTTTTTTAACAAATGGTTGTTTTACAAACTGTAACATTTAAAATCGTTTTAAAGATACAACCTACTCAAAGAACTTACAACTCAAGGCTGGAAAAAAAATACGTTAAAGTTAAATGTCCACTAAATCACAGCCTATACTGTACAATTGGTAACACGTAACACTGACTGTACAAATGTTCTGCCGTGCATATCCTCACCACCTTAACTCTGTACAGTTGTAGCAAGAACTCTGCTGGCTTCGCTGTACCTTGTTGAACTCTGTCGTACTGGACTGAATCGTAGATCGGAAAGTTGTGACTCATCGACTCTGACACCTTCGCTTTCCTATAGGGTCCTTAATGACCGTCTAGAACCGAAATGAATGGTTTGACCCTTCTGGGAGGTCACGTGACTATATCTGATGTGACTGGCCTAAGTACTATTCACAACACAGATCTATCCCGAAGCAGTAGCGACAGTGACACAATAATTTAACGATCACTTACTATTTTTAACAATGTACGTAACGAATAGATGAATAGAAATATGACACCTGGAATATAAGGACGCTGGCTATTGTGGAAATGGTTTATGGAGATGATAGCGACGAAATGGGCCGAATCGTATGGTAATGCCGGGGCCGACTTTGACACCAGACTGATCCTGTATTTTAACATACACGTTTTTTGGTTTGAAATATAGCAATATATTGCGGTATGAGCACCTCATAAGTTGCATTTTTTTCGAAGTTCCAAATACAAGGAAAAAACGGGTATATATATATATATGTGTGTGTGTGTGTGTGAACGTATTAGTTTGTGAGTGTGTGTTTGTAAAACAAAATAATCCCTCAATTTCTTCCGCCCTCTAAAATAATACCACTTAACTTTCGTAAGTAAATTTTTTTTTTAATGTAAGTAAGCTTAAATTATAATTTACTACTGAATTCACGTCTTTTGTATTTCGTTTCTTGAATAACATTTTTTCTTTTAATTATTTTATTTCCATAAAAGTCTATGAGAATATCTTACTAGGGTTATTTGACAACTTCGTTTAAAATCTACAGCTAAACTTTTTAAATTTGACGTTTCCTGTAACTCAACCCTCCACTTTGCCCTGTAGCAGTCGGAACATCAAAGAGTCAGCTGTATACAACTCTCTACCTTCCCCCAACAAAAAAAAAAGGTATATAGCTTGCTTCGTGAGATAAAAATCGTATTTTTTTAATTTATTGTCAGTTTGCTATGAAACCACATATGGACAAAACTGTTCTAAAACCTGTTCCAAGAACTGTACTAATCAAAAATGTGATCCAGTCAATGGAAAGTGTAATGTGTGCATTCCAGGTTTTACTGGAGACTTCTGTAATCAAAGTATGTAGAACTTTCTGCTATACACTTTCTCCTATACACTTTCTCCTATACACTTTCTCCTATACACGTTCCATCACTTTTACTCAAACTCATGGTCATCTTCTTGGGAGTCATTCACACAAAATCATACATACAAAGCCTTCATATAACTTTCGTGAAATAAACGCGTAAAAAAAATAATACAATGGTATTGTATTTGTTGGCTAATTTGAATGTATCTTAATATTATGTCGCCCCCCTGTTGGCTGATTGAGTGGGGTGAGGGGTGGGACGAATACATCTGCTGCCCTCCCGACGTAAACACTTTGAGAGAGGGGCGGTACTATTTTTGTGGAGAAATCCTAGTTTGTGTACAAAATTAGTTGAACATCTATATAATATCAGCTACTTATTAATATTTGAACCCATTTGAAAATTATGTGTCGCACCACACTCTAATCTCAAATTTTATCATTACTAAATATAAAAATGAAAAGGTTTGTACCAGGTGGCAGGGGCGATACAAACAGTCGCCCTCCCCCACCCCCCATTGTACAAACCAATACTTTACTTTTGTATTTTAGTTAAGAAATTTAAAAAATTAAAATAAAATATGTCTTTAATATAATTATATATACTATAAATTAAATTCTTATATCTAATCGCCCTATCCCCTATTCTTTAATGCCAAATGCAATCATTAGCAGAAATTATAAAAAGATGCGAGGACTCTTTCTCAATTAATCATTTTCACTCTACCACCCCATCCCCTTTTCAAAGGAAAACATAACGATTTAAAACAGAATAGTCAAATATGGCGACAGAGTTTATGCAATTGCTCACAAAGTTATCAACATTATTTTTGAAAAGACTTTGTTTTTGGAAAACTTAGAATTCATAAGAAATTTTTTAGCAGAATAAAACAATCGAGATTATTTCTGATCCCAAAAATTGTATTCCTAGTCGCCTTTTTCCAACCTTTACTGAATCTGATATTTTTCAATTTTATTAATAAATTTGCGACTATAACTCACAATATATGCATGAGTCCTAAATATGCAAAAAAAAAAAAAAAAAAAGAGTAGATTCTGATTGGTCCACTTAATTTCTTTTCCGTCTTCCGAAATGTGTTGTTTAGAGCTCTGAGTTATAGTTCTGTAGCAAAACGAACTTACAAATAAGCCTATTGAACAACGAACTTGCAAACACGCCTATTGAACAACGAACTTACAATAAGCTTATTGAACAACGAGCTTACAAATTAGCCTATTGAACAACGAACTTACAAATAAGCCTATTGAACAACGAGCTTACAAATAAGCCTATTGAACAACGAGCTTACAAATAAGCCTATTGAACAACGAACTTGCAAATAAGGCTATTGAACAACGAGCTTACAAATAAGCCTATTGAACAACGAACTTGCAAACACGCCTATTGAACAACGAGCTTACAAATAAGCCTATTGAACAACGTGTATCAATTACAAATATTTTTTTTTTCGAAAATATTTTTTTTTTGGCGGCGATCCCCAAGCCTTAATCTAAATCTGTGTGGCATATATTCTTTTCAAGGAACAGATTGGTTGTATAAATTGGGCTTATAAATTCATATTAGATTATGCTTCAAGTAAAACATAATTCAAAAGGTTCTTGAAAATGAGATATTTTTGTACGTTAAACCATCGTTCTGTTGGCATCTTATACTGACCAAATTAAGCCTACTACAAGAGGCCTCGCTTAACATGGAGATAATATTACGATAAATACACCTAATAAAGATATACTTACGCTACACGTTCCTCGATTGTCAGTCAAACTTCAGGATAGGCCCTTGCCCCTAAGTACTTTTATTTTACTGAATTTGATCTTTTTTAATAGGATAAATAATGAACTGTAGATATCATGAGAATGCGGTTCTGGCTTTTTTTTTCTTCCGAAGATTGAGTAATACTGCTTTTTTTTTAAATCTCATATATATATATATATATATATATATATATATATATATATATATATATATATATATATATATATATATATATATATATATATATATATATAAATGCATCGGGATACACATTTAAGAACAAAAGAAAATCCGTTGTTGAGGACAGACGCAGACGGTGAAAGGGAAGTCTAAATCAACCACCTGCGGACAAATGTTATGCTTGCCCTAGGTGTGGCAAAATATGTAGGTCACAGCTGGGGCTGAGCAGTCACGAAAAATACTGCATTCCTCACTTATTATCCGTATCCCTACCCAAACTTGGTCCCGCGAAATCCGTTTCGCAAAGGGACCCACAATGGTTAACTCCGGACCTGCGACTTGCAGAAATAAAAGATTGATCTTTTCTTTACTTCATGGTGCCCAAACTGTTAAGCCATGAAGACAATTATATATAGAGAGAGATGACGCAATATTGAGGTTAATGGGCTATGTAATTCATAATCTTGCTAATTGTGTATGTGAGACTGTTTGAAAGAAATGCACATTTTTGTCACTTCTATTCTTTAGTTTGTGCAGAGACAAACTTCGGACAAAACTGTTCACAGATATGTTCTCGACAGTGTGCAAATCAAACATGCCATCATGCAAATGGATCCTGCAAACTGTGTTACCCTGGATATATTGGAGACTATTGTAATCAAAGTAACTACACATAAAGTTTGTTTTTTTTTCCTTCTAATTGAAGATCTTGCTTTTTCTTATTCTAGATTTGTAGCGCTCTGGGCTGAAGATTGATTGCATTTTTAAATAATGATAAAAAGACTATGGATGTATAGGTGGAAAGATGCGTTCACTGTCGATCTATTATAATGAGTAACAAAACTAACTAAACTGTCTAACAAGAATTAATTGTGATGACGCAGCGTCGGATTTAAGGGAGGGTATTCAGAATTACTGTCCAGGGGCCTTAAAAAAATGGCCCTCAACAATAGTGAAAATAAATCATTTATTCAAAGGGTTAGCAGCTTTACGTTGATGTTTTTTTTTCCCTTTTTTTTTCTTTTTTACCAACACTATTTTAAATCTTACAGTTGGCGACACT
Source organism: Biomphalaria glabrata (assembly GCF_947242115.1). Lineage (NCBI taxonomy): Eukaryota > Metazoa > Mollusca > Gastropoda > Planorbidae > Biomphalaria > Biomphalaria glabrata. The sequence continues at coordinate 2,081,910 of NC_074715.1, read as the reverse complement.
ACTTAAAATCTTACAGTTGGCGACACTACTTTAAATCTTACAGTTGGCGACACTACTTTAAATCTTACATTTGGCGACACTACTTTAAATCTTACAGTTGGCGACACTACTTTAAATCTTACAGTTGGCGACACTACTTTAAATCTTACAGTTGGCGACACTACTTTAAATCTTACAGTTGGCGACACTACTTTAAATCTTACAGTTGGCGACACTACTTTAAATCTTACAGTTGGCGACACTACTTTAAATCTTACAGTTGGCGACACTACTTTAAATCTTACAGTTGGCGACACTACTTTAAATCTTACAGTTGGCAACAGTGTCTTAGTTTTCAAAATGTCTGTTTGTAGCGTGCTCGTAATATACAGTATCAGCTCTGGATTTACGGCAGTGCGTATCCCCCCCCCCCGGCCCGCCCTCCCCACCCCAAAAAAAAAATAATTTTTAGACAAAAATGTGCATAGTAAATATTTGTAAAAAGAATGAAAAGAGATTAAATTTACATTTACTCCATTTCTTTGTTCTAAAATAGGGCATGCTTTTAGATTTAAGTATCTTCATTTTTAATTAAAGCTTTTGAAAAAGTACATGACCTCCACAAAAACTTTTCCCCAGGGCCTCCACTTATTTAAGTCCTGCTCAGTGGTTACACGTTTTTAAAAAAAAATGTACAGTTATGATTATTATGATTTTTTTATTTTTTTTTGCTAGCATGTCCTCCAGGACGATTTGGGCAGAACTGTTCGGAAGTTTGCGACTCTAACTGCAACAATAGTCTAGCATGTGATAATATCAATGGATACTGTTATAATGGTTGCAAAGTTGGATACAGTGGGAACCAGTGCAATGAAGGTATGAGAATAGCGTTATTATATCAAGGAGACGATATTATATGTATTCGCTCTGTTGCTATTCTAAACGGTTAGTGTTGACTTCGTGTTGCCATTCTCATCCCTGTTTTTACAAAGCTCATATCAAGTCACTGTGTCTGTCTGTCTATCTGGTAAAAAGCTTGTACGCGTTATTTTTCTCACAGCCAATCTTGAGATCAGGTTAAAATTTTGCACAATTATTTCTTTTACCTTACAAAACAAGAATCTGTTTAAAAAAAAAAAACAAAGTGTTTGATTAAGTATTTTGTTTGGTACAAGGGAAGTGATTTTTATATTTACAGATAAACTGGCATAAGTTGAATTAGTTTCTTTGAAGAGACTTGAGCTCTGAGTTCGAATTCTGAAGTCCAAAGATTGTTTTTTTAAAAGCTTTTTTTTATTGTTTATAATATTAACCCCCTCCCACCTTTTTTCCCCCATCTGGTTCAGACAGATAGCTTAGTAAAAAAAACACATTTCTAATCGCACAGAATTATATATTGTCCATCTATGTAGGTCACTTTTATATCATGCTTATAGCATGATCAGAGCGCTTTGTGGACCAGTAGGGGGGAGGGGGTATCAAGGAGTTGGTTTACCGTGCTGCCTTTAGGCGCTCAGTAAACACAATGCTGCCCGAGTAGGGTGTCGAACCTCGAGCCCCCTTCTAGGTAGCCAA